>NC_051225.1:9354255-9660921 GCF_015220715.1 Pygocentrus nattereri
TGGTTTGAAATATCGGTCAAATGTAAACATCTGTCTGATGCTGATTTTTTTTTTTTATTCAAATATTTGCTGATACCAACATGATTCCATTGTCATTATGCTTCTTTTAAAATTTTTTTAGACTTTTATTCAAGCCAAAGATTTTCTGGAAAGAAGCAACAAAAACAATAACACTGGATGTGCTTCATCACTGATTCAATGATAGTGCAATCTGTAAGTAATTGAGGCAATTGTGCTTCTTTTTATCTCTTTACTCCAGCACGCAGGGTTTGACATTAAATGACTGAGGAGGTTCATTCAAGGGTATTTACTATCTATAATGGGCAAGCCATATAACAATTAAAGCTCTTTTTATACAAGAAATCAGATGATTTTCCACTCAGTTGTTTCATGATCTAGAGTTACAATAGCATCTTGAGTCTATTGTCTCACCAAAGAGGTGAATTCAAGCGCAATAAGTTATGTCATAGGGTGGTCTGTGGAATCTATGGTACATGCTATGCATCATGGGCTGTGCATCCAAATAAGGATGCAAATGCAAAATTCTTTTAATGATAACCGTTATTAGTTGGTGATAAATTGTGGTCTGTCCAACATGCAGTCACAGACACGACCCACAGAAACAACAAGCACAGCATTGCATTTTACATAAACAAGGCTTTTATGTCATGGGACTAACTATATAGGCTAATCATTAGCTAATAAACACATCTGTAGGCTATAGCTGAGGATATATTCCACAGCAGCAATATGATGTTTAAGAAAAGTTATCGTTAATAAAGTTAAGAAAAGTACCGTCATATACATTTTATTGCAAAAAGTATTCAGTCACCCATCCAAATCATGGAATTCAAGTGTTGCTATCACTTCCATGGCCACAGGTGTATAAAATGAAGCCCCCAGACATGCAGACTGCTTCTACAAACATTTATGAAAGACTGGGTCGCTCTCAGGAGCTCAGTGAATTTCCTCGCTACTAAATATTCCACAGTCAGTGTGTTCTTCAGATTAGCTCAGGAACAGCGTAGAGAGCTTCATGGAATGGGTTTCCATGGCCGAGCAGCTGCATCCAAGCCTTACATCACCAAGCGCAATGCAAAGCGTTGGATGCAGTGGTGTAACGCACCCTCACTGGAGCAGTGGAGACGTGTTCTCTGGAGTGACGCTTTTCCATTTGGCAATCTGATGGACGAGTCTGGGTTTGGCGGTTGCCAGGAGAACGGTACTTGTCTAACTGCACTGTGCCAAGTGTCAAGTTTGGTAGAGGGGGGGATTGTGGTGTGGGGTTGTTTTTCAGGAGTTGGGCTTAGTTCCAGCCTTAGTTTCAGTGAAAGGAACTCAATGCTTCAGCAGACCAAGAGATTTTAGACAATTTCATGCTCCCAACTTTGTGGGAACAGTTTGCGGACGGCCCCTTCCTGTTCCAACAAGACAGGGCACCAGTGCACAAAGCAAAGGCATGGATGAGCGAGTTTGGTGTGGAAGAACTTGACTGGCCTGCACAGAGTCCTGAACTTAACTCGAGAGAACACCTTTGGGATGAATTATACTGAATGATACTGCACATGTGCAAGACTGGCGCCAATTTTGACTGAACAGGTTGCACGTTTGGGTTTGCTTGTTTACTGATTGTTATTTTTTGCTCTTTTGTCTTGCTATTCTCTGTATGCACACTGACAAAATGGCGACCACCACTGAACGCGAGCTCCAGACGCTGAGCAGGGAGCTGCTGCAGTTGGATCACCAGATCAGGGCTATCCCAAAGTGGCAGACAGAGCTCCATGAGCGGAAAACCCATTTGGAAGCAGCCGGGGACGCGTCCTACATGGCTGTTTCAAGGCCAAGCCCAGTGGCGACTTCTACTCCACCTGATGGAGCCCGACTACCACGTTTAACACCAGGATTGCCCGTCTTCATGCCTGTGCCGGAGCAGGGAACACCAGCACGGCCAGGAAAAGAGAAGGTTTGAAGCCTTTAGCTTTCCGCCTGCTTGAGTGCCTCGGAGAGAGAGTCAGGAGAGTGTTATTGTAATTGAAGATTCCATAGTGTGATATCTTAAAGTAACTTTTTTTTAAAAAGCTCTGGAAGTAATTTGGCTGTCTATTGTTTTCCAGGTTCCCGGATCTCGGATATTTCTAGCGGTTTCCTGCGGCTCTGAGCAAACACGGGAACGTTGGCACCGTAGTAATACACGCAGGATGAATGACATCCCATCAGAGCGAAGTCCTCAAGGAGCACTTCAGATTACTTCTAGACACCGTTAAGAAGAGAACCAGGGCAAGGGTCATCATCTCAGGACCACTGCCCACATACCAGAGAGGAAACGATGTGTTCAACAGGCTCTATGCGCTGCACTGTTGGCTCCATGGCTGGTGTAAGAACAACAGCGTCAGCTACGTGAACAACTGGAATGTTTTCTGGGAGCGACTGGAGGGTTGGATTACACCTGAGCCACCGCGGGTCTTTTATCTTGTCAGGGAATATCGAGAAAGTACCACACCAGGCCTGCCTGGTCTTAACTGTAGTAGACAATGGACGGGTAAGTAGCATCATCGGCAGACAGGTAAGTGCCTTTAATGATATAGACAATTTCCCCTTAATTGCTACCATTCCTCTCTGTTTCTGCTGTATTAACACAAACTAGTTATGTAGGGAGATTTTGCTCAAAAAACGTCAAACCCAGCGTAATTAAAAAAAAATCAAAGAAAGACATCCGCAGTCAAAACCTTGATCATTTCAATTGCTTAGACCTTAGAGAGACCCCTCCATCACTTCCGTATTTTCTTTCAAATCAATTTAGAGGTAAAGAAGAGAGTACCTGAGAGTTACTTATAAAAAAACATTACATTGACTCAGAAACAGTTGAGAATTTTAAAACTGTTTATAATAGTTCAGCGAATACAGATACGACTCCATTCTGTAATGATCTAGTCTCTGATCGCAGAGTTAGATTACAGGAAAGCCTTGACCTTCTTGCCCCACTAAAAAGGAAGAAAAGCTCTGCTAGTGCATTTAATGATGATTTATCTTCTCAAATCTGTGAAGAGCTTGCATTTCATTTCCAAAATAAAACAGACCTGATACGACACAGTGTAACTCAGCAGACTCAAACAAGCTCCTATAAAATGTTCCAGATAGGCCACCTACATCAGTCATGATATCTTTTTCTGTTATCAACTATGAGGAGCTCACGACTATTATAAACATAGTACATCCACATGTGATCTTGACCCTGTTCCTACATCATTCCTAAAGTTGTTTTTTGATTGTATGCACAATGATGTTTTAACTATTGTAAATTTGTCAACAGGTGTCTTTATAGATGCTTTTAAAACTGCATTGGTGAAGTCTCTGCTAAAAAAAAAAGAGTAGCATAGATCCTTTCATGCTAAATAATTTTAGACCAATTTCAAACCTATCTTTTCTAAGTAAAGTTTTAGAAAAAGTTGTTTTCAAACAACTAAATATGTATCTAATATCACAATTTATATGAGAATTTTCAGTCAGGTTTTCGTTCCAACTTTAGTACATTGACAGCATCGATTTGCATTATGAATGACCTCAGGCTCAGCGCTGATGCACAAAATCCTTCTATTTTGGTTTTATTAGATCTTAGTGCAGCCTTTGATACCGTTGACCACAATATTTTACTCCAACGTCTTGAAAGTTGGGTTGACCTCTCGGGTACAGTTTTAGAATGGTTTAAATCATATTTAAGTAATAGGCATTGCATGGTTTCACTTGGAAATCATTCATCAGAACGATTTGCCGTTTCTTGTGGAGTCCCCCCCAAGGTTCAATCTTGGGCCCTTTGCTTTTCTCTTTGTACATGCTCTAGGTGATGTTATTAGAAAGTATAGTATACATTTTCATAGCTATGCTGATGACAACCAGCTATACATTTCTATTTCTTCTGAAGATCAAGACTCCATAGACAGACTAACCAGCATAGACAGACTAACCAAAATTTTCTACAGTTAAATTATGAAAATACTGAAATACTGAATATATAAATATTGAATATAATAAATATTGAAATACCAACTGATCGTTGGTACAGAAATTCAGATTTTTGAGAAACTTGGTTCTTTAGCTTCTTATACCAAACCTGAAGTACGAAATCTGGGTGTGATCTTGGACTCTGTTTTACCCCGCATGAAAAAAAGCTACTTTAGTGGCTGTGTTATCATTTAAGAAATATTGCTAAAGTGCAGCCTTTTCACTCTTAGAGCAACGCAGAGAAACTTGTTCATGCATTTGTTACAAGCAGACTTGACTACCACACTGCTCTTCTTAATGGACTATATATCCCTTTGATGAAAACTATATATCCCTTATAACTTGTAGAAAATGCAGAAGCTCTTCCTAACAAAAACAAAAAAAGAAAGATCACATCACTCCCATTTTGAAAGAACTGCACTAGCTGCCTGTATCATTCAGGATAGATTTCAAGGTTCTGCTACTCTTTAAAGCTCAAAACAACCCTAAAGCACCTGCTTACATCACAGAGTGTCTGTTTGTTCCAGTACATAATCAAAGATCTGCAGATAGTGGCCTTCTACATATACACTTTGTAAAATGCAGAAAACATGGAAAGGCCTCTTCCAGTTATTACGCTACATAAACTTTATCTTGTAATTTAATCTTCATTTTCTTCTGATTCTAATTAAACACTAATGATCTCTTCTATAACTGATTTATCAACTGTCTGTAAAGCACTTTGAGCTGCCACCAGCATGAAAAGTGCTATATAAATAAAATTATTATTATTATTATTAATAATAATAATAATAATAATAATAATAATTAGAAAGGAGACTGCGAGCCAGGCCTTCTTGCCCAACATCAGCGTCTGACCTCACAAATGCGCTTCTGGAAGAATGGTCAAAAATTCCCATAAACATGCTCCTAAACCTTGTGGAAAGCCTTCCCAGAAGAGTTGAAGCTGTTAAAGCTGCAAAGGGTGGGCCGACATAATATTAAACCCTATGGGTTAAGAATGGGATGTCACTCAAGTTCACATACCTGCGAAGGAAAAGGAGTGAATACTTTTAGAAATATAGTGTAGCTTAAATTCCTACTCGCCACAATTCTGTAAACTACATTTTGGATGGTTTAATCTCCCCTTTATCAACAGAAGAAGTTGTGCAAAACTAACGAGGCTAACACAACACCTGTGCTACCACGCCTTCAAGCATACACCCTAAAAACGGTAATCAATCTGAATGAAAAACCCATTTATTCAAATACCACTTGTTTACTAAAGTCAATTTACTTCTTAACCGAAAGCAAACTTTTATGGACCACTTGGTTCTCTGAAAGTTGGGGAGACCTCGCATGCTGTCCAACAACCTACAGAATGCACTCTATCAGGGTGCTTCTAGGAGTCATTAAACAACGAAAAAAAAAATATCAACTCTCTTTTTTATTTTTACAAAGCAAGCACCCTGTTGTGTGTGAATGGGCCTCCAAGCTCACCTGTCGATTGCTGCGGAAGGTGTACATGTGATAGAGCGCAGGGATGAGTTTCTTATCCTGAGCCGGGTTCAGAATGTTGTTTTGGATTTTGAGTTCATGCACCAGCAGATCCACCAGGAAGCTACCCAGCTGAATGATCAACACATGTTTCCAGGACATGTCGTCACTCAGCAGGGAGGGGCCAGCGCTTCTCTCCGCCTCCAGCCTATTCCATTGTTCCCGTGGCAAGACGCTGCTTGACTGTGACAGCACAGGAAATGACACGATTTTATCCACTGCTTTGTTTGTACAGTACCATTCAACAACCAAGTAACATCTGCACAAGTCATTTAAAAGCTGTTTTTAACAGTCTGAAGATTCTCCTCAAGGGGGCACTATTAGCACTCAAATGGCTTTTTTCACAGAACAAAAGGGAAACGCATGTAAGCATTATCTCATGAATGCACATTTGAAGTTGCAAATTTCATGTATATGAAGTAAAACCGAATTTTTGCTGTTACAAATTGTGCATGTATGAAGTAAACGTTTCATATAAAAAGAAACAGCTGACAGTTAACAGGCTACTCCAACAATATTCAGAGATAGGCTCTACAGAAGGATTCACTTTAAAATTGCAACACACAAACTAAAGAATATGCCACTTGAATGTCTGTTACAAGCTTCAAATGCTTCAAATGTCCTTGTGAAAGTAGAGTTGGCCTAAGTAACACTGACATTGTGTGAGAAGTGAACACCACTGCTAGATATTTTTTCTTTTAAGCCCATTTTCATTGTTACAAATATTTACTTGATTAATCTACCAAATAATGGCTATATTACTTGATTACTTAACATTCGATTGTATAATCAACTGTCGACCACAACATATCAAAATAATAATAAAAAAAATAATTCCAAACTTTTAAAATACAGTGTTGTTGCGATTCATCAAACAGACACTCTTCATGATTGCTCAAGTTTCTGTGGTAAGGACCCCAGAAATCTTTTATATTAACTCTAAAGACTAATTACCATCTACTATAAATATGTTACAACAAAAATCATGATTAATATGATTAATAATCAAGGGGCTGATCTGCAGAAGGCGAGCTCTGTACCTTTGTGTCTTTAGCAAGTAGCTCAGTGTATGAATTGTAGATGCAGGCTAGTTTCTCAACCACCTGGCTGTGACTCTTCTGCTGGATGCAGAAGATGTTGTGGACTGCAGTGCCCAGCTCCCTCGCCATGTTGAGCAGAGAATCTCCGCTGGGCGGTAGTTTGGCCAAACCCTGAGCAGCAACACCAAAGCAATAAAAAAGAAAAAGAAAATGTCCCAGTACTGTTTTGACCTGGGCTCTTTTACTTGTGGCTGGGTAAACACAGATTAATACACATCACACTGCGCTGAATATGGTAATCTAGCCCCATACTTGAAATACATCGTTTGATCTGCATCTTTAACCTTAGCATTTTTTAGTCAGTTGTGTAAAGCTTATTTTAAAGCCACCCAGCTAAGACTGGGCTTGTCCAAAATACATTTATCATTTATGCGGAGTGAATGCAGCATTAGGAGTCTTTCCCAAGTACTCTTACTGGTATAGTGTGGTGCTCTTGCCCAAACACAGTATCAAACCCTAGTCTACCATTTAGAGGGCAGCTACAATTAGCTGGATAGTTGAACTGTTAAGGGTCAGGCTCCAAGCAGCATCTATAGGTATTTTCCCTCTACACAACAAGACCTCCAGCACTAGAAAACCAAAGCTGGGCTTATTCCATCACCACCTGCCCAGTAACAAAGATAATAATAATGATGATTGAGATACATCTGACAACCAGTTTTGCAGTTGCTGGCACTGGCTGAAGACTGAGAACAACAGGACTTAACTATATTCAAGGGTGTTGTTCTATGTGTTTGGTTAATGCTTGCCAACTTAACTGAGGCCAACAACAATGTAGTGAATTCTAGGCAAATATCCACACACCAAGCTCTATTATATCACCAATAAGTGCCTCAGAATAAGGGCTGCAAAGAACAGATATCTTGACGTTGGATTCATGTGAATTAATCGACCAATAAATCAAAGAGTTGGCTAACATGTGGCTTGTAAATGTGAAGAGCTGTTACAATAAAACATATTGCAATCGATCAAACTGAGGTGCTGTTCACCAAGATCTAAATTACCACCACTGAGAAAAATGTGGTGCTTTTGTTTAAGCCTTCACATAATACTGAGCTACTGTATGTAACTAACCCATAATTTAGCAGGCTTAACATTTTAATGCGCTACTTCACTGGACACTATGTTTGAACGGGTTTGCAGGACGATGAACGGCATTTTTTACTAAGTTAACGAAATGAGCTGTATTTTAAGCTAATAATCCAATTATGATTTTATACTACTGAAAACATTGATTCCCAAACTTTACACAGTGACTCAATAGTGAAACTTCGTAGAAGCAGTGTAGGTCAGAGCAGTCGTTCAAGTTGAAACAGGGACAAGCGACACGTTTACGTACCTGCAGCATGATGTTGACGTAATCCTCATCGCGAAGGATGCACAGGAACGGGTAGATGTCTGTCTTCCAGTTCCTCAGTTTGCTTTTGCCTAAAATCAGTTTGCTGTCTCTCAGAGCCCGGAGCAGATTTTTTTGCCAGTGGGCACGTTGCTCTGCTAACAGTTTCCTCTGGAAAGCATCAGAGAACAGAGAATGTTTTCAAAGGACTGAACAGATGCTGCATACAAAAACTTTCTGCTGCAGTTTCTCACTGAAAGCAGCACTTTCAGTCAACAGTAACAGCCACAAAGGATTTGAACAATGGATACATGAAGACAATCAAGACAAATTATGAAGTCATTTTGATTAGACTATTCTGATGGCCCACTGTAGATGCTCATCTTGTTTTTAACTGGCATTCAAATAATAATTAAAAACTTACAGAGACCAAAACAAATGTAATCATTACAACTGTTGTAAACCAGTACACCAAAGTGTACTTGTATCCAGCAGCATTGTTGCAGTGGTGTCTAGAGTGAGTCGCTCTGGGTTAAAAGCTAAGAAAATTCCCTTCTGGTGATGTATGGTTGGAAAAAAAATGAAAAATTACAGGGGAAGGCAGGCAGCTACCATTACTGTTAGGATGTCCAGTGTCTTATGGTAGCCATATAACAGTAGTAACATTCTTCAAATCAACATTACAATGAAGAGAATTAAAATGAACGAGAGAGATGACTTGTCAGATGAGTAGGCCAACAAGCTAAAAGCTAAAGTAAGAAAGGTAGGTACCTGCTTATCTAAACACCTAGACTGGCTTCTTCTGTGTGACTGAATGAGTGAAAAACCTGTCTCTGGCATCCCCTTCATTAAAATAAACATGTTAAATATGATTGTAAAAACATTATTCTCTCTGACAAGCAATGTAAGAGTTAATGCTAGCTTGTTTGTATTTATTAGCCTACAGATGAGCAGCTAAGCTACCAGTCAGAATAGTTTGACACCACAGGGATTACCAATAGTTGTAGAATGCATGCAGGGCACTGTAATGATGAACAAAAATGAATTAAAATGACTTGAACAGCATAATGCAACAAACAACATATTAAGCCTGAATGCCACAAACACATACTACAATCCCAAGCCTGGCATCAAACCAAAAGCAAATCCTGAAACTAACTATGTTTAGTCTAGTTTGTCAACAACTTCAGCATTTGTAGAAACTCTACAGGAGTACATCTAAATAAGCTACCACCATAATTTTTGTCTATATCTGTCAATATATTACATGAAGAGCTGAGAAATAAAATTCGAAAGAACAGATATTTCTCAAAATTGTGCAAGAACGGATGCAAGTCACATTCGTATGTGTAACTGCTGTCATAACGAAACCTCAAAATAGTCTCAGAATGTTTTCTTTTCTTCTTCTGTTAAAAAAATAAAATTTTAATGCACATTAAAAGTTCTCATTACATAAAAGTGATTATTTCGATTTAAATCCAGGTCATTTTGGCCCATTTCTGTTTGTCCTTCATTATGAAATATTCACACAACATAAAGGTACCATTTTCAAATTCTATTATATGACAAATGGTCTAGATATAACAAAAACAATAAAGACTGTAGAGCAATATATGCTAAAGCTCTCGTCCGTCAGACAGTGATAGATTTGGAGAGGTACATGTCATGAGTGGCTATCTGAGCGAAAGTGGGTTAGCCGTTCATCAGGGGGTTGTTCTCTCCCTCAGTCCAGCAGAGCGAGCAGATGACACAGCGCTGATAGGCTGGCCTCAGCGTCCAAAGGTGACATATTAGAAGGCATTAGTATTCTATTCAGTGCTGGTGTAAATGCTGCAGGGCCACCAGGGACCCCCTGACCTCTCCGATCTGAGACCACAAGCAGAAGAGCAGACCAAGTAAATGCCACTGCAGAGAGCATTATGGTACCTGCAGTAATGACCGTTGTCTCCAGACTAAAATATTTCAAACAAACATCTGAGGTGATGCAGACAGTTTAAAGAAACATTTAAAACAAAGACTTTGCTGCAAATCATGCATGAAAACTCATGGGTCTCAAAGGAATGAGAGTTCTTGGCTAAGCGACTTCAAAACTCTATTAGCTCTTAGGCGAGGGCAGGATTGTGACATATACAGTAAAGAAGAAGCTTGACTGGCTTAACTAAAGCTAACAACCTACCAAACTTGGCTAATCAATGCCGACAAGTGAGAGTCTTAGTCTTGTGAGGCTGGCTGTGATCTAGTAATGAGAATCCATGTCTAGGCCAACTTGTTTAAGTCTGGGTGCTGGATTGCTTGAGCCCCTACATGCACGGGCCCAAACTCTTCAACAGTACAATCAATAACACAAGCAAAACTACCTAGTTATCACTGTTGCTGGCTAAAAGAACTGTTTTTTCTCTTGTAAGAGGCCATTTTAACGCATAATCTCTGCACATGACACACTGCTACATGCATAATTAAAGTTTTCTGCTGTGCTAAAACGCATTAAATCTACAGGCTAATGACAGCCTTCTGTGTGTCAGACACTGTACAGGAGCTTTCACCTTCAAGAGGCATTGGCTTGGCCTTACAAATCACATGCTCGGTTTATTCCCACCCTAATGAGTCTATGGCTTGTCTTGGTTTGCCAACTAACCCATATAGTGGTTGGTATAGCCTAGTGGTTCAGACCTCTGCCTTCTACGCTGTAGACTAGGGTTCAATCCCCTGCCTGGGTAAGCACCCTACACTCTGCCAATAAGAGTCCTAGGGCAAGACTCCCAACACTACCTTTGCCGAACTGTATTTAAAAAAAAAAAAAAACCCTCAGACTGTAAGTCACTGGGATAAGAGTGTCTGCCAAATGCTGTAAATGTAAATGAATCAGTACATGGTGAACACAAATTAGTGGCTAGTCCCTGGTAGTAGGAATATCAAGACACTGACGACTCAATTATGTGTCAGATGGATGCAGAAACAGTGCACAACTAGAAGTACCAAAAGAGTGCAGCACTCCGTACAGTGCTTTGACACTTTTTGCATTCCAATAGTTAATGCGGAAGCACGTGAAGTCACATAGGATGTAATAATTGGTTTCCTTAGCAAGCAAAATGCATTTGGACTGGATATATTTGGGCCAATACTTTTAAAGAAATAAGGAAAAAAACGTCATCCGTTTCATCAGTTTGTGCCTTCAGAATTCCATGCAGAAGCTTCCACAGAAGGAGCAGTTTCTGTACAATGTTTTCCTGCATCTGAATGAGGCTACCATGGAAAAAGCCTAGTAAAGCGAGGCAGTGGTGTGAACATGTTTTAGTTAAATCAACTAGTTAAAATAAAGGGAAAACTGTGAACTTGATTACTTCAAACCACATACCATTCGGATAGTGTTTTCCTTGACAGGCTTCATGGTCTCCACAGAGTCTATGGTGATGGTGTTGGCCTGCTCCAGAGCAAGCTGACGCTTGAAGCGGTCCTGCAGGTCTGCCAGACTGAAGTCCAGTTTAGGATATCTGACATCTTCTCTCTGAAATGCACAAGACTAGAGGTCAGGAAGATGAGGAAATTAGTTGTGCTTTAGTTGTACATTAGCCTTGATTTCCAGACATCACCATCATAACTTTGAATCTAGTGATGAAATGAAGTTGAAAATGTGTGCACCAACAGAATGCAACTTCCTCAACAACAGAAAATGATCCGCCATCTAAGGCACTAAATTCCATTATTTTTAGCTATGATTTGTAAACATAATGGCGTTAATGTGCTAGCGAGGGCTTTCCTTTCTGCTTCTCATGTCTGTGTATGCATCAGGATAGCGTGTTTTCAAGTGGTATCTCAGGTATTGGAGAGGTTTTTTTGAGGTTGTATCCCCTCTTAAGACTCAGCAGAGTCTGAACAGAGGTTATGAATCTCTTTTCTATCTTCACTCAGAAAAACTGTGAAATACGTAGCTTCATGTGGCCAATATTGATCTGCTGCTGAAGCCGTCTGCACTAAACTCATTTTCATTACCATTGACATTATTTATAAAGCCTTAGATTTGACAAAAGTCTCATCAAAATATTCAGGCGAAAACCAGTGCCATTTTGACCAAATTTCCTTAATGGAAACGATTCCGGTCAATGGGAATTGTACTTCTGGGTTTTATGTTGTGGTTTACTCTTTAGACAGCAAAATAGCATTTGTGCCATACAAAAACCTTCTAACTCAGAAACAGTACATTTAAACAAGATGGGAAAAACTTTAACATTGTTAAAAACAACATTTGTTAATGTAATGAGATTTTATTTTATTGATGAGAGGATTTTTGGACCATTTGCTATAGCACAAAAGAGAGGTTCCTTATTACAGCAACTATGTACAACTGGCTGAACAGACATTTTAGAGGAAGCAGAATCTTGTTCAGCCTATTCAGGTTATTCAGCCTATTAAAACATCAAAAAGCAAGCTGGTTAATTGTTTATTGCCCATCAAATGCTGACATCTAAACTAAACAGCATGCACTGCCTTGAACTTTGCTGTCAGTAGAAGTGTGTTTTATCAAGTGTGTGTGTGTGTGTGTGTGTGTGTGTGTGTGTGTGTGTGTGTGGAGATTAAAGCAGTTGGTAAAACAGTGCCAGCCTGTTGACAGAAGAAGAGTTCTGCTCAGGTCACAGTGATAACTTGTGAAAAGTAACATTTACATCAATTGATCTCTATAATGGAAAAACAATTTGCACCTTTTTTTAAATAAAAGAGTTTAAGTTTAGTATGTAAACACTGTTTCAAAAGTTACCCTGACTCAGTCCATCAAGTCCGAATCTGTAGATAAAGCTGTAAAAAATAAAAACAAGCCCATTTTGAATTCACCGTCACAAAGCAGCACATTTCCATATGACGAGCTATTTAGCCTACAGCAGTTTAGCCCTGTCTATCCATGCTGAAGTTATAAAAAGTGTTTCAGCCTGGTCTGCTTATTGAATGAAGCACAGTACAGGGCAGCCAATCAGAAAGAGGTCATACATTACATACATCAGCCTTAATGGTGCAGTAACAAAAAAAGACAGCTTAACTTAAAATAATAATAATAAAGCAGTTTAATTCTAAGAGATAAAAAAGGGTCAAGTAAAAATGAATGATGACTGTTTTCGGTGCATAACCTTAAATCACACACAAAAAAAAAGAAAAAAAGAAAATCCAAGAAAAACGCAGCATATGGGCCCTTTAACAAAGAATTAGAAGCATGATTGATTCTGAACTGCTACGCTGCACGTGCTGTGTGATGTCAGATTCAGCAGCAACAACCTTTCCTGTCACAATTTGATTCGCGGAGGTCAAATCGCCAAGAACTAAAAAAATCTATGACATCAAGCAAACATCAGCCCATGGCTTTGATTAATGGTCAGTTAACGTGCCGATTACATCTCATAACTTCACTTGTGTTCAATTAAAATGAAATGAGCGTTTTTCGGGGCTCGTCAGGGTCTCGCTTCCAGCACGCGCCAGTGGCCTGGCAGACGGCCAAATGGAAGGCTGTACAAATAATACAGACTGTAAATACGCCATACATCACAGCAGCAACTTGCTCAATGGAGCCAGGAAAGCCATAAAGTGAGCTCTGGGCTTAGGCTTGCTGTGGTTTATTATTACTATTATGGAGGGCCGTAAGGACATCTGGTAGACATCATTAAGCAGTACCTACAGAACACAGGAGGGGCTAAATACAGCTTGGACTAACATTCTCTGAGGGGAAAAAAACTGGCCTAAACGCAGTGATGTGGACGGTGGCCAGAGTAAGCAAAAAGGTTATGAGGAAGATAAATCAACCCAGCGACTAAAAGTAGGGCCTGACCAATATGAAAAAATTGTCAATTAAACTGATACTTATTTTTATTACTGTATTTTTGATTAAACACAATTATATTAAAATTACTGATAATTTCAGCCAATATCATTCAACGTGGTTAAAAATGAAACAAACTGCAAAAGTGTCAGTTAAACATTGCTTTAGTTACTGATTTTAATTTGCTACGTAAGAAGCCTCTAACCTATTATTTCTAATCTAAACTGCATCTTATTGGATTCGCAGTGTTATGTTAGAGCTATGCTAACAGGGAGTGTCTCCTGACACTCAATGGTCAGAAGAATCCATCTGTTTTGCAGAAAAGTCAAAGATAAAAAAAATAAAAATAAACAGATTTGATGTGAATTTCTTGTAGGAGACAAAAACAGATGTCAGGTTATTTCTAAAATAAATCTGTGTACAAATATAACTACTTAATGTGTGCTTCACAGTCTCTCAGCAGCACAGCACTGCATAATATGTTAGAAAACAAGCTAAGATACTATTGGTTAGTGGAATTATTCCCAGCCGCTAGAACACAGTGATGTAACCTGATGTCAGCCAGTGTTCAGAGGCACCAAAAGTCACTATTCTTATTATGGTCAGACAAATAATTGTCTTTTTAAATGACATGACACAATGGACTGTGCTTAAAATGACCAAGAACAGAATAAAATAAGTCTGTTTTGATTTCAGGTTGACTTCAAACATTTAACTGCGACCTCAGCCTTAGAGCTTATTTCACTGATTTATTGCTGTAGCTGGGAAGGGACTCTAAAATGTGCTGTTACAGTGTTATTGATGGGCTCCGTTTTCTCTTTGGTCCTTCCATCCAAGCTGTGTAATCACGGTTTATTAAAAGGAGGAGCCTTGACAGTGCTAGCGAGGACCCATCATTCTCGGCTGCAGCTTTGGTTTTGGAGCGTAGAAACAACTCTGCCCATGTTTCTCAGACGGAGAGAATCTACACCCATGTGCACTTCAAACCACAGCCTTGGATGTTTAACCCAACATTGCGTGAGAAAGGCAGACGCATTGTGGCTGTCCAGTGGGAGGTCAGTATGGAAGTGTGGTTAAGTGCATATCTGCAGCGAGCGTGCAAATGGCAGCTGAGACATTCCTACTCTCTCTATCTCGCTCAATTGCTCACTTGCTCTCTCTCTCTCTGACTATGCGTAATGTGTGAAGTGAAACATTAAACAAACAGAACAAACTGCGATGAGGCTGAGTTACTGAGTTATGTAATACCGATTCACAGTATCCCATAAAACACAGAAATAAAGTTTTCTGATCACAGTTTCTAACTAGGACTGTGAAATACAGGAGTGTCAGTGTTTGTACAATCCAAGTACCCTGGCACAACATAGCCACTGCTTTACATCAGTTTTTTGTTTTGTATTGTTTCTGTGTATGTTTTAATGTTTCCCTACTGGTTGAATACTGTCCATTTGGACATTTAACCCACCAGGATAGAGACCAAGAGTGGATCAGACGTTTCTTGAGCTGGCCATTCGAACAACACTATATCCAGCTACAAAGCTGCCTGGAGTGACCGTTTGTTTGATGCAAGATCGCAACTATGTGGCTGCCTTGGCTGGCCACTTTATAGTAGCTAGATGGCTGCTTGGACCAGAGGTGTTTGGCTTCATTAACAGCATCGCAGAGCAGCTGTGAAGCTGCTTCGGTTGGGTGCCTCAGTGATGTGACATCACAGCTTCTGGCTGCCTGGCCTAGGCGCTTGAGTGATGCTGCCTGCAATGGTGGAGAATGCTATGGACTTTTGTGGTCTATGAGGTTTCCTGGGCTGGCTGGCCACCTGTGTAGCTCTACACTATGGCTCCAGGGCCCTCTCTCCTTCTGGGATAGGCAAGTGACTCTATACTGTGGACTGCTCTAAAGGATGTATTAAACATTTTTCCCCTAAGGAAATTAACAAAATATTTGGTCTCACTTTATTTGGATAGTCCAATATAGTCCCCTTTGGACTATCTACAGACATTCAAATTGTTAATAAACTCTCTGTTGAAACTAAACTGTGGTGGGGTTAGGGTCAGTATTTGGACCATGATTAGGGCTAGGACCAGGGTGAGGGCTGGGTTTAAGTTTTGGGTTAAAGTTAAGGTTAGGGTCAGGATTAGAGCAGGTTTAGAGTTAAAGGAAATGGGCAATGTAGTAGATATTTAGTTTAATGTAACTTAAAAGTAAATCAAGTATCTACAAAGCATTTAAAGTGGACTATCCAAATAAAGTGTTACCAAATATTTGACTGGGGTGCCCAAACTTTTGCATAAAACTGTATCTCTCCATACAAACGTAAATGTTGATACATAAAGACTTGTAAGTAGATATTGGGACTACAACCACCCACACCACCATTACGGATACAATAAAACATTTATTTCTATAGTCTTATAAAAACAGTAAAATGACTAAAATGCAGAATAAATTTAAACAATCAAATACTGGTTTGAAATATTAGCCAAATGTCTATGGCAATCATTTTTTAAGCAATTATCGACTGATGCTATGATTATCATCATACATTCACTACCTAAAGTATCCACATGTGGTTCCTCCCAATATCGTTCAGCACTATTTCAGACATACAGTAGTTTGTAAAAACTAGTGTAGTGCATTAACATGGCTCCACTGTACATACTCTCATAGACTCCGGGTAAACTGTGAATTCTTTGACCACTAGCTCAACCTTCTTGCATAGAAAGCCAGCTTTCACAAGCAGAACCTTCTCTCGCTCCAGTTCCTCTATTTATCAAAAAAATATCATTCTGCAGACGGAGTTTTCTCAGACACGCTTACTACTAGTGGTAAATTTGTCCCGCTGTCAGCTCCTACACCAATAGGAACGCAGCATGTGGTGCTGTAGACTATAAATGGGTTTAGGTGGACCCCGGGTAATGAATCATTGAGAAGGAAAAGCAGGGCACCATGGCCTGAGAGCAGCATCTTCTGTGGTTAAAAATAGTCTACATATCTGTGTTGGGAGTGCTCATTCATAAAAGCCCAGACTGAGGCCAATCCCTGTTTAGGCACTTTCATATGTCTGGTCTGCTTACCCAGGACCGCAACTATAATATAAACATATGCCTCCTGACTCATCTGACTTCCACCGCTCCGTAATAGAGGACTCTGAATGATCAAACTAAACTGCACGGCTGATTTGCTCTGCCATGAAGCACCTGTGCGCTGACGAGCAATTAAATGCAGAATATTAGCGCAAAGCACTTCAGGACGTTATAAAAACTTTATGGTCACGGTAAAATCCAAATGAAAAAGAGGCAGCAGATGGTCTCATCTCGATGGCTCGGTATCCAGACCATAATGCTTAAAAGTTGTAGTTTCACTCTATAATGAAAAATCCTGCAAAACAGAACAGAAGGGAGTAAACGGATCACAAGGGGCAAAAAGACGTAAGCTTTTAAAGGGGAATCAGAGGTCATGATGTTTACAACACAGTGAGTTTTGAAGTTTACAACCCAAAACAACGAGTGGACCTACCTGAGTCTTCTGAGTTTATATATGTAATGTTGATAATGATAAATCTGTGGTAAATAAAAAATAAGGTTTCTTTGTAAGAGTGTAACAATTCACAAAATTTAGAATCTGGTTCAATACCAAATAGCAACGTCTCAAACGGATACATTTTTTCCAAAAATGTGAAAAGCAAAATGTCTAAAAACAGCCTAATGTTAATGTAACAGATGGGAGACCACAGTAACCCACTGCTCATCATGGCCTGTTACTTTAAAATCCATGTTTCAAACAGAAGGCCCAAGGGCCAAGTCAGGTCTGTGGCACAATTTTATTTGGCCCACAAAATTATTTTTATTTTCTATTATTATTGTTATACCCTTTCGCCTTGAGATACACTACAGTCCTCAACATGCACTGCAACATAATATGCGCTCCGACCTCATTCCCCCAACAACAATCTGTGGATGAGTGGTTACACAAAAAGAAAAGATGCCTGGCGTCTAGTTCAAGCAAATAGGCAGTTAAAAAAAAAAAAAAAAAATACCTAAAACAATTTATATAGAATTATTTTTGAGTAAGTATTCAATGCTTATTTTGCTGTCGCAGTTTTCCCATATTTTGAACAAACAACGGCCAGTTCAGGTCATGGCAAATCGTTAAGTAAAAAGGAAGAAAACACAGCTGGCCCCAGAAATCTTTTAATATGACCTTCTTAGTGGTTGACTTCGACACCGCTGCTAGAAAAGCAAATCATTGCTTTGAAACATCATCAAATGTACGTCATAAAATTTTCTCAATCAGCAACTTCTTCTGCACATGGCTTGTTTACATATTTTAGCTCTGTGGAAAATGTTTCAGAATCTCAAACAAACTATAACTCAAGCAACCATGTATCGTTGTCTGCTTTATAATTACGTGAACCGATCTAAGATTAAGATTAAGTGAGTCTTATTAGACCTATAACAGGAAAATTTCACCTCCGCAATCTAACCGTGCAGTGAAACACCACATATACACTAGTGAACAAACACACTAGGGGGCAGTGAGCACACTTGCCCGGAGTGGTGGGCAGCCCTATCCACAGTGCCTGGGGAGCAGTTGGGGGTTAGATGTCTTGCTCAAGTGCACCTCAGTCGCATGCTGTCGGCTCAGGGGTTCGAACCGGTGACCTTCTGGTCGCAAGGCTGGCTCCCCAGCCTCCAGCCCATGACTGCCCCCATATGATACAAAGGCACCCAAAGACTATTATCTAGATCACTGGGCCTAAAAGTAGTTTCATGATAATATCTGTCATGAACAGATCTGTAAAAAGAATAAAACAGCTTTAAAGATCAGTGAGGCTGAACTAAAGTCTAGTATGCAGCAAAAACAAAGAAAATCCTCAAGTATTAACTCTTAAGTGAGATTTCTTTCTTGTGAGAAAAAACGTTGAGCTTTCAGAGGCAAAAATCTGTTGATTTCCTGGCACCTAATAAAAGACCATGCAAATCCTGAACTCAAACACCTTCCACTGCTTTTATTTTGTTGTATATTCTGTATATTTCACAGTGTTAGCCTGTAACTGCCGTTTTATGTAGTTTCTTAGTGTCTTACTGTGTGACTGTTTTCTGTTCTTTGGTTTAATTGTGTTGTTTTGTATAGTTTTAATTGTGTCTTGGTGCTGAGGACACCAAAACAAGTTTGCTGGTATGACATTAAATAAACAGACAGTTCTCAGGTACCTGTGTGTAGTAGTCCTTGACCAGAGGCAGGGAGCACAGAGTGTTTTCTGTCGTCACGGATGGCTCATAGTCAGGCCGCACTGTGCGAACAGCCTTCAGCACCATGTCTCTTTCATCCTGTCTGAACACGCACTGCCTAAACACATCATCCACACTCAGGCCGTCCTCCTCCATCTGCTGCAGACACCTGGACATGCACAGAGAGGGAAGGTGAACAGAGGTTCTGCTGAGAAGCGAATGCTTCGGCTTGTAAAGTTCTCTAGCTGGAAGAAATGGCAAAACACTATGTCTAAAATCCAGTCTATGCAGTTTTAGAATGCTTTAAATGGCATATTGATTGATATGAACTAGGAACTAGGGTACTGGAGTTCAAAGGTTTTAAAGTACAGATCAAATTAATATGGAGCAAAGATGGGCGATATAGCAAAAATGTAATATCACAATAATTCCAAATGTTTTCACAATACGTCATAATATTTACTAAAACTATAAGAATATACAACTAAAGTACATTTAAAATACTCTTATTGTGTGAAGCAGTTACATTTTTAAAAACAGTTAACATCTGCATTTCTCTAGTTCATCTTGTACACGCCTTCCTCACACTCTGAGTTTATTAAATATTATATGTTTAGTAAATCTTTCACGTCACTAGCATTAGAATTCTCAGCTTGATGGGTGCGACAGGCCCCTGACCACAGCACTGCCTGATACAGCAGGCAGCTGACTGATTTCCATATGGCTAGCGTAGTGCTACACTAAAGGCTAACCCTCAGTATTACCCCAAGAGAACGGCTGTTCCTTACATTTATTCCCTTTCATTCCCTTTATAACAGCCCAGAATAACATTAACTCAGACTGCAAATGACTACAAAGAAAGATCTGAGGGTTTACTGAATGAAGCCTGGCTGAGGCATTCAGGTGCAGAGCTACAGTTAATGTGTTGGGCACTGTTTGCATGTCATGTTATATGGCAGAAATTGCTTCATGGTAGGGGTGTTCTTTACTGCTGTTTAAGCGCCAGTATTAGTGTAGATACGGATACGGTATTGGTGGAATTCTTATTAAATGAAATCATCATTTCAACATTGTTTCAGTGGTAACACTTGCTTTCAGTCTGGCAATATTCTAAAACTCCTTTGTCTTGTCATGTTGGATTGTGAACTGAGCTTAACAGCCAGGCAAGCTGGACCTTGTCTGAACTTAAAATACCAAGAGTAGCCTGGGTAAGCTTGGTTGAAAGCTCAGCCTTGTATGGCCTTGAGGGACAGTGAGCGAAACTGAACCGTAAACATTTCATAAGCACGTGCACCACCCTTTCCTCCTCCGACCTCCAGCGTAGCAGATTTAGCCTTGCAGCAGCAACAGCAGCACGAAAGGAAGAGGGTGGATTTCAGCGCTTTTCATGATTCTTCGCGACAGCCTCGGAACTCTTGCTCACACGTTCCTTCAAAAGCTTGATGTCTTGAATGCAAAAATGCTCCTTAATGAGAAAACTCTCAAGGTCGGGCAACCTGGCTTGGCAGCACCGACTGCTCGTGGGGACGAAATATCAAATATTCACTTTGACACCGAGAGTACAGGATGGAACATTCACTCGCGTTGAGCATCAGACAGGCCTCAGCCATATGGCCAAGGAAAAACACAGGAGTGATGTTATTCAAATGAAAAACACCTGAAGGCTCTGGACCGCTCAATGCGGAGAGGTAACGCCACGTTCTGGCCGCAGGCAGAATACTGATAAGGAACGCAAGGGATTCCGACGAGCGTATTCACAGTCCACTCACAGATGACAATAGAAAAGACCAGAGAATCAAATCACTTTCAAGATACATCTCATGTCTTTCTCTGTGGGTGGAGGGGACAGTCCTATTGCTTCACTCTAAGGGCATAAAAAAAGCAATGATGCATTGCAGTGCATGAATCTGAAAGCAACATCAATTGTGGAATATTAGAATGGATTTAAAATAATTTTTTTTTTTAAATAAAAATGGTATAAATGCGGACCATGTACAAAGAAAAATAATGCACCTTTTTAACGTATTTGAAGGCATAGTTTAACAAAAAAATCAAATGTACACAATTTTCTACTTAGCCCAGATGGAATCGATCAGGAAAGACATGAGTCTGACCATTCTCTGCTTCTTTAGTTTAAAGGTGGAGCTGCTAACAAACACGAAGTTAAATATCCCACAAAACTGCTCTCAAACTGCAGCCAGATCATCATTAAGGACATGCAGATTTGTTGATGCTGTTTAGAGAACACCACAACTTGCTAAGCTATAAAAATGAATGAAAATGTCAGCATCAAGCTGAACACCGCAGACACGTACACACATAGGGATGACTACATTTGTGATTTCTGTTATTTCTATTTACATATAATCAAACTGAATGGGCTGGAGGTTAGGGAACCGGCCTTGTGACCAGAAGGTCGCCGGTTCGATCCCCAGAGCTAACAATATGTGACCGTCCTTGAGCGAGGCACCTAACCCCCAACTGCTCCCCGGGCACTGCGGATAAGGCTGCACACGGCTCTGGGCAAGTGTGCTCAATGCCGCCTAGTGTGTGTGCTCACTAGTGTGTATGTGGTGTTTCACTTCACGGATGAGTTAAATGTGGAGATGAAATTTCCCCGTTGTGGGATTAATAATCGTCGTTTAATGTTTAAAAGATACATGTGCATAAATAGAAAGAACCAAAATCGCAAATGTAGTCTAGTGTTCATATGCTTGTCTGATGTGTTTGCACACAAAGCGGGGGGGGGCACACTCTGCATGCAAGTTGGAATTTGGCACAACGCCTGTTGTCTACAATTGCTGCCCATAGAGCTCAGCAACACAGTCAAGTCATATTGTGTCCTACAGTATGGTGACAAGTTTGGACTTAAGGAAGAGCTGGATGTCGTTTGAGAGAAGCCTGACTATTGACTTCTAGGGTTTATTATCAATAAACATAGCTTGTAGCTCATACACTAAACTAAAGAAGCTACATTTGGACACCAAACATATCTTGGCTGATTGGCTACATCTGGAGAAAGTGTACCTTGGGGGACATAAATGGACTGTAAATGTATAGCCTGTTAGCACTGTATGATGAGTGAAACCTTAGCTAGTCGATGCAACTCGCCAAGACTAAGATGGGAAGAAATTTAGGTTTTAAAAATAAACGTAAAAAAAAGCTGAAAGAAAAAAAAAGAGCTTTGTTCATCGTCTGTGTCTATTAAACTTAAACATAATTCCAATTCCTCTAGTCACATTGTGAGAGTTTTTCAGGACGAAGACTTACTCCTTTAATTCACTGCAAGGTTTAGTACAGATTTAGCACCGAAAGTCAAAAAAGCTGGAGCGCTGGGAAGCATGTCTGACAGCCATGTGATGCTGTTTCCAGAGCAACAGGCTTCTGCTGGAGCACTGCAGACAGATGGTGGCTTCACAGCGCCCTCTTGTGCGCCTTACTAGAACCGACTGATATACAGAGACAGGGAGGGGCACCGAGAAAGAAGGGCATTCCTCTATCCCCGCCCTGTCTGCCAGTGACTCAGTAAGAACCACACTGCTGTCTTCTGCTGCCTTCATACAGGAAGTCCATATCATTCAAATTAAGTTGAGAAAAAAAAAAAGCTCCATTTTTCTTATTGTAGCTTAATCACTGCGAGGAAATACTTTTATTTAGACATTTTAGCCTAGACCTTTTACCAGGACAAGACCCCCATAACTCACTCAAATGTATTAGATTCTCACCCTACATATTAGATACATAGTAGTAATAAGCCTTAAGATTAAAGGAACATCCCTGCATTTTCAATCTAATTTCTGACTAATGCATCTGTCAATTATCACAGACAATTTTGACATTTCGTCTCTAGCAATACCTTATCTTATTTTGAGATGGATCCCATCACTGCAGCTCATATGGGAGCAAACACAATGTTAGAGTGCAAGTTAAAGTGTAGTCTTTGTCAAATAAACAACATAATAAAGTTCAGTTCAGTAAAAGTTGAGTTACATTGCCATCTTTAATTTGGCTACTTGGGATTTGGCTAGGTGTGATTACCAAGTGGTAAACTACACAAATGTGAATGTCACATTAACTTTACTGTGCAGTGCTGTGGTGTCTGTCGTCACTTAGATCAGCCTGCTTGACTTTCTCCCGCAACAAAGCCCTTTTCTCTTATGTCTGATATCTTGCTATAAGTCAACAATTCACTGATGCCAAGTGAGTTTTTGTGATGCGTCAATGTCCTCGCAACACAAAAAGCACTGTGACTGGTTAGACAGCTTATTTGCATATTGCTGCATTCTGCAACATCAGTTCAGTAAAGGCCACTGCTGTAACAAACAATATATCGTTCTGCCCTCACAATAAGCTGAGAGCTGACTGGGTTAAACAAGGCAGAGTGCTTAAAATAGAGCTGCACCCGGTAACTAAAACCTTGAAGAGCTACTACAAGTCCCTGCCCCAACGTCTCTGGAGCATTAAATGTGTCATCTTTGTTTGGTAAATGACTGACACACACTGTCTCCATCTGCTGTGACGCACAGTGGAGACTGGGAGGTGTTGTCTTTGTGTGGCCGCAATGAACAGAGAGGATGACACATGATGGATAGCAGACTGGCAGTGCAGAATGTGAAGCAAGGAGGAGTATAAAAAGCAAAAAAGAAAAAGGGAAGGCAGGTGAGGGAGGGGAAAGAGATGGCTGGAGATTAACAAGGGAGCGGAAAAAAAGTCTGGGAAGTGAGTACATAGAGAGAGAGAGAGAGAGAGAGAGAGCGAGCGAGAGAGCGAGAGAGACAGAGCGAGCGAGAGAGAGCGAGCGAGAGAGAGCGAGAGAGAGAGTGAGAGAGAGAGAGATAATTTGGAATAGGAAAGAAGCTGCAGGAGAACAATGTCATAGCTATTGCCTTACAGCAATCGATAGGCAAACCAGCTTCCCTCACCCAAGCCTGAACGCTAGCTGTCACCTTCAACATCTACTACACGGAACATAGTGAGTGAACACCATGCCATCAGGTGGTCTGTTGACAAAGCTAAGCTACCACACATAAACTGATCTTACTTACAAACTGTTCCAGGACAGCAACGCCTAAAGAAGTCACAAGCAGCACTTCTTCCCTCCATGAAACATTACTCTGTGATTCTAACCCCTTACACTGTTCACTTATTAGTCAGATATTAATCTTTAAGGCCCTTGGAAACCATGATTTCTTTCTAATTAGGCTAGGCTATCTTACTCTTATGGGTAAACAATACATGTGCACAGTTTACCCTACCAATAACTTTCCTAAACCTAATACATGACAGATGTATTCTACCAGAACTTCTCCCCTTTCTGCGTAAACTGTGGAGTCCTAATCTTGAGCAATACCTTGTGTAAGCTTCACGCTCTCCAATCATAAGGTTACTGTCACTTGTCCTACCCAAAAAAATTGTGTTCTGCCATGGTCTCTCTCTCTGTCCATGTCAGAGAAACTTAGCAAGTAAAAGCTAACAACCAAGCGAAAGTTAACGAAGCATGCATAAATGAGCTATCAAGCTAGCTCATCAGTCTGTCTGTCGTCTGTTTGCTCATTTGTTGCTTTGTCTTTTTGTCCAAAAGGTCTGCATTCCCTGTGTTATAGCTTAAAGGACGTAAACGTTTTTCACTATCAACACAGCAGGGTCAACATCACCACCTATGTACAGTATGTGCCCATTTTTCTCCCCTCACACAAGTGTGTTTGGTTCTGTATGGCACACTGGGAACTCTGGACTCAAGAGCCCATTATATATATATGCTGGAGATGGAGCTGCCGGGTAGAAGGAGAAGAGGTAGACCTCAGAGAAGGTTTATGGATGTAGTAAAGGTGGACATGGAGATGGTTGGTGTAAAAGTAGAGGAGGCAGTAGACAGGGCAAGATGGAGGCAGATGATCCGCTGTGGCGACCCCTAAAGGGAGCAGCCAGAAGAAGAAGAAGAAGAAGAAGAAGAAGAAGAAGAAGAAGAAGAAGAAGATACACACACACGTTTCTTTACTATGTCTACTATACTATGTCAGTGCTGCATGGCCTCCCTATTCGGCTTCTAAATAGATTGCAGTATGTACAAAATTCTGCTGCCAGGGTTCTGACCCATAAAAGATCTTAGAAATCTATTAACACACATTAAAGCATCTTCACTGGCTTCCAGTACAGTATCATATACAGTATAAATTACTGGTGCTGGTTTTTAAATCTGGGCGGCACGGTGGCGTGGTGGGTAGCGCTGTTGCCTCATAGTGAGGAGGGCCTGGGTTCGATTTCCCGGCCGGGCGGCCAGGGTCCTCTCTGTGTGGAGTTTGCATGTTCTCCCCGTGTCTGCGTGGGTTTCCTCTTTTCATGGACACGCCCCCGCATATTTAGGTAGCCTGCTACAGACCTATGTTCCTCCACGCACCCTTCGCTCCTCAAACTCGCACCTCCTTGCAGTCCTGACTGTTAAAACGCGTACTCTAGGTGATAGAGCGTTTAGTGTTGCTGGCCCCAAACTCTGGAATGGACTCCCACTAGAGCTGCGTACCTGTACTTCATTATCATTGTTCAAGGCCAGTCTTAAAACCCATCTTTTCCGGATAGCATACGAGTGAGCAGCTTATCTTTCTTGTGTTTTCATTACCATCTTATGTTTTATTTTTATGCTCTTTCTCCCATATTTTTATTGTTATAACAATTGTTGTATCTCTTGTTTTTACCTTTGTTGTTCTATGCACTTTTACTGTACAGTGTCCTTGAGTCTCTTGAAAGGCGCTGTATAAATACAATTTTTTATTATTATTATTATTATTATTATTATTATTATTATTACAACTTTAAAGTTAAAAAGCCCTTTTTAAATTAAAAGCCATACGCTAAAAGCAGCATTCATCGAGGGTCGCATCTGGATTTGGATCCCAGAGGTAGCTGAGTTCTGTCTAAAATCAGAGGCTTCAAAAGAAGAGAAAATGAATCTAGCTGTGTCGATTATACTAGTGGCAGGCTAAAGGAGAATAAATGGTGGAACAAACAGCTGTGTAAACAGCTGCTAGTGTCAGTTAACTAGCTTTTGCTGTTAGCTTTGAGAAACTCATTTTACTTTGTTGTCATGGCTCAGATGCTCAGATATCTGACAACATGAAAGACTACCAACCTTGCACACAGTCATCCACAGGATCTTATTTTCAACTGTCTAATAAACCTTCTTGTGTTTCACCTCCTTGTGCATTAACTTAGTCAAATAAACAGTTAGGAATAATATTGTTTAATATGATCACTGATCACTTCACAAAACGTGCTCCACAAAGCTGAAGTGAATTCAAGGGTGTCATTCCTCAGTATTACTTGCACACTGTATACCCAGGGTGCAACTGCATGAGTTGCAGGACGCTTTACATTATGCAACTCAAGGACTGAACTGAAGTTGCATGACAGTTTCGCTGTGTAATGCCAGCCTTAACAAGTTTGATGTATATTATGTCACCCTGGGTTATGTAAGCCAAGAACAGGGGCTTTAGCAGAACCTCATTCTGTCCAGGAAAATTCTCTCTTAATGCAATAGTGGTGGAGGGATTTTGTGACTACCTTTGCTTGGGCTGCAGAGTGTAAAATAAACCACAGCCCAAACTTGAACCAAATCCAACACTCCTCCAATCCATAACAACTATTGGCATTTCTATTTTTGGGCATTGTGAGAGCTCACTCTGGATAATATGTTAGACACTTGTATCCAAGTGGATCAGCTCTTGGATAAATGTGCTAACACGCTAACCAATCACAGAAAGATGCTTAAACACCAAGTCAGTGTGATTTTTTTTAGCTCCAACAGAGCAATTTAATGTGGAGGGACATCAGTTTTATTTTGGTCCAAAATCCAGTTCTTTCCAACGTTCTAGAACTCTGCATAGAGAAACACTGACCACTGGAGGCCAGAACCAGCACTACAAAACCTTCATAAATACTTTATATATCAGAAGTTTGGAATCATTTACAATACAATATTACAATGTGATTGAAAGTTTACCAACTACATATCTATCAAGTAAAATACTTTATTAAGTATTAACTGTATAACTATTTACTGAAAATTATACAGTGCTGTGAAAAAGTATTTGTCCCATCCCAACCTCTTCTATTATGCATATTTTTCACACGTTTCAGATCTTCAAATTATTTTTAATATTAGCCAAAGACAACCCAAGTATGACCCCTGGGATAATATTCTATAGACTGATGAGTTCTTTGAAAAATAGAACTTTTTGGAAGACATGGATCCCATCACATCTGGCGTAAAGCTACCGCCGCATTCCACCCTTAGAACATCAAACCAACAGTCCAGCATGGTGGTGGCAGTGCAATGGTCTGAGGCTGCTTTGCTTCTAGAAAACAGGACCTGGATGACCTGTCATAACTGATCGAACCATGAATTCTGCTCTCTATCAGAAAATCCTGAAGGAGAACGTTCGCCCATCAGTTCATGACCTAAAGGTCAAGCACAGTTGGGTTATGCAGCAGGGCAATGATCAAAAGTACACAAGCAAGTCCACCTCTGAATGAGTGAGTGAGTGAATAAATAAATAAATAAAACAAGCTTCTGAACAGAACATATAAACCATAATCTAGTCTTTTTATATCTTTGACTCTTTGTTGGTAAATCATATTGTGATAAAACATCTACAAAACCAGTTTTATTTACAACACAGTCCACTTCTGCATGCCTTCTGGGCTAAACATTGCTTCATCATAAGGATTAGAGTAGGCTTTGATGTTTTGATTCATCAGCAACTATAATTAATGATTAATCGATTAACGATTCAGTGACCCTTATTAGTCCTACAACGGGGATATTTCACCTCCGCATTAAACCCATCCATGAAGTGAAACACCACATACACTCTACTGAGCACACACACACCAGGGGGCAGTGAGTACACTTGCCCAGAGGGGTGGGCAGCCCAATCCGCAGCGCCTGGGGAGCAGTTGGGGATTAGGTGTCTTGCTCAAGGACACCTCAGTCATGTGCTGTCGGCTCTGGGGATCGAACCGGCGACCTTCTGGTCACGAGGCTGGTTCCCTAACCTCCAGCCCATGACTGCCCCCATACCCCCATAATACCACTGTTACTGCTTTATGAAGTTAACAAATGCAACACAACACAAGCAGCAGTTTAGTGAGTAAACTTGATTATGTTTACCTGCTAATGACCCGTGAAGAGCTTTCTGGGTTACGGCCCATGCACTCTAGGGCAGCGCAGTAGGAGGCCACGTTGGGCTTCAGTCCTGCTTCCTCCACTAGAAAGAACAACTGACGTATGTGATGAAGAGATCCCTGTAATACACAGACAAGAAGCAAGGTTACACACATAACTATAGTCAGATAACAGACAGCCACACTGGATTTGGTCTTAGTTTGGTATTACTAGCAGTCGCACTAGAAAACGGCAGTTTGCATTGCTTTGCAAAATGGGTGTGGCCAAAGCCAGACCAGTAAGCTGACCAAAAACATACTGGTGCAATTAGCAAGAAGTAATAATTGCAGTACTACCACAGTTTATGTTATTATTAGTATTGGTATATTAATAGGCCTGGGCAATATCAAAAAATAATTAGCTCAATATTTTATCATTAAAAAATTGTAATTACAAATTATATCAACCCCCTATCTGCCCTCCCCAACCACTACAGATGGTCTGCTACAGCTATTATATGTTTCCTCTAAGTCAGTTCTATAAGTTTATAATCATTACTGCTTATTGAAAATGTAAAAAATATTAAATGATATAACCCAACATCTACTCAAAACTACTTAACCTGTTGCTTTAGCCATGTTTTGCAAACACACGCTCATGTGCTTCTGCTGGTGTAGATTCATGGCAACTTGTGTGCTAATAGCGTTCCTTACTGAAAAAACCTTCAATACTCCATAGAAGTGATTCCTAAATAAACCCTTGCCCATGTGCTTTATATTGAAAAAAAAAAACAGGGTGCTTTCCTTCATTATAGCGGATGCCCGGTGGAAATCAGCCACAGATGCCTTTGGAAAATCATGCAGTGATATATTTCCACAGTTTACACAATTCTTACATAATTCAATCTTAAATCTGAACCACTGGTTGTGTCTGCATGCAAAGATGTTCGCCAATCCGACTGAATACATTCGCAATTACAGATTTAGACTGAGGTGTTCATATCACACTCGACTCAACAGTCTGATGGAAAATCTGTTTACATGCACACTGCAAGTAATCAGATCTAAAATGACGCACATGCATAAAGTACCACTTAGTGTACATGTGACCATGACAGTGAGCATCAATGTGAGGCCCAGTCAGAGTGAGACTAGTTTCCAGTTGGCTTGCTTGTGTTTATTAATTGCTTTAAAATGTACTTCACATGTATTAAAGAAGCAGCAAGAGGAAGACGTCGTGTTCTGGGACACATAAGCTGGACGTCCGTCCTACCGCCGTCTTTTAAAGCTCAAAGCATAAATTTCGCCTCCTCTGCAGACCAGTTTCCGCTCCATGATGAACATTATAAATGTTCCGACTGGGAAAGTGATCGGACTCAGGCATTATTTTTCTAAAATTGTATTCCAGATGGCATCAATCGGACTAGTCTATTCCAACTCGGGTGTATACATGGATGTACTATAATGCGATTGAGCTATTAGTTGGATTATTATCGGATTATTAATGTAAAGGCGGCTAGTGATACACTTGAGATGAAAATATTGAACATTTTCTTAGATGATATATCACATTCTGGGAGACGTGCAGCAGAGACAGTGGGGAATTTACTCTTTAAGTGACTAATATTAAGTGATTAAGTGACCCTTATTAGTCCAACAATGGGGAAATTCCACCTCCGCATTTAACCCATCTGTGAAGTGAAACACCACATACACACTAGTGAACACACACACTAGGGGGCAGTGGGCAGCCCTATCCACAGCACACAGGGAGCAGTTGAGTTAGGTGCCTTGCTCAAGGACACCTCAGTCATGTATTGTCAGCTCTGGGGATCGAACCAGCGACCACAAGGCTGGTTCCCTAACCTCCAGCCCATGACCACCCCCACGTAGCTTAATGGCTTTTTAAGGTCCCATAATAACCCAATTTTTTTTAACAGTGAAAGTGGATAAAACATCATGTGTAAATATTATTTAATGTTGTTGTTCAAAGGTAAATTAGTCTGGCTGTTCTTTTTCCCCTCCACAGAATTCATCGCAACTTCATGCCTAACTATTGGACTTCTGGTCAACCATCAACAATATCTGACTACACTGCCCTACTACTCAGGCTTAGCATATGACCGTGTCATCAGTTTACTTAATTAGGCCAGAGTCAAAAGCTTCTGATGAGCAGCTGATAGTGTCCTGCATTAAACCAAATGGTGACCTCTAAGCAGAGCTTTGTGTATACAGGCTAGATATTTATTCAAAAACATGAGAGATTCAAGTTTGTGTGTCCCAGAGTTATCAATCTTTAAACACATACACCTAAAACACAAAAAAAATTCACAATATTAACTGAATAATCAGGTGCGGACCACCTCTAGCTGTACAAAATAAACAAACGAGTAAACATTTTTGTTTTTAACGTATAACATATAAATAATCAAAATTTAGACTCCTGCTAAAAGCATCATGCCATGAATTCCAAGTGTTCCCAAAGGCACAGACTTACCTTCTTGGCCCACATTCTCATCATGATGTTGTAGGAGCTGACAGTGAGTGTCTTGCGTTTGAAGAGGTTTTGATGGTGGAAGAGCAGGTAGCGCTGGGCTCGCTCCAAATCCCCCATAAACACACACACCTCCAAGTGGCAGCAGACATTCAGCTGGGTATCAGCATCACGATTCACCTCCTTAACTTCTATAACCTTCTCGGTCCCGGTTGAGCTCCACTGTTTGATCATCTGCTCGAGCTCTTCAACCTCAGCCAACTCCGCATCCCTAGAAAGTTCTTCAGGAACTGGAATGGCTTCATTGACGGGACTTTCAGAGGCTTTTGGCATGGAATGAGATACAGGGGAGGCGGCAGGTTTTGCATGCTCTTGTTTGGTTACTGGTTTGCTTCTTTTGACTGCTGAAATGGACTTCATAGATGAGCCCGGAAGCATCATACTGCCCTTGCTGCTTTTCATTGTTTGCTGCTTTTTGTTGCTTTTCCCCTTGCTGCTTTTCGCTAATTTGTCAGGGACATTCTGCTGAAGAGAAGATTGTTTTGAAGTTCTATTCCACTTCTCACGATTAAGCTTCTCAAACCAGCGGCTTGTATGAGTTTTGGTGGATGGATTGTCTGTAGTAGCTCCTTTTTTATTGGACGGTCCAGCTTTTGGAAGTTCTGTCTTCTCTCCCGGTCGTGTCTTCTGACTCTTACTGGGTGAAGGTCCTTTGTCTCTCTGCGGCATTTTGAGAAATTCCACCTTTGAATGTTTCACATCGAAAAGGACATCGGACTGTAACTGCTGGATCCGAGCTTCAAGAACTATAAATATAAAAAAGAAAAAGATGTTTCAAAGACACACAAGAGCACTACAGCCCCAAAAGGCCTAAACAATGGAAACACTCATCACGTATTGCAGCAGACTCAAGGTACTGGTTATAAATGACAGCAGGTAACTGGTAACATGCATTAATATTAAGGGAAACTGGCTGAAGCCAATCATTCATCCTTTACTTGGGTTTAAGAAGCAAAAGAATATATGAATATCAAGCAAAAGCCTTCAAGCCTAAAACCTAACTGCATTTACAAGGTACACATGAATTCCATGGATAGAACTACACAACTTCATTATACTATTAAGAAACAATCTGAGCAATCGATTTAACATAAGACCAAGAAGGCTGAGAATAATACCATCTAATAAATGTGACTGTTCCCACATTCGTTTGTTTCCATCATCTTTCTTTGGAATAGCGGAGTACTGTCTTCTCTGTGATGTCCATGGGTTGTCTGAGAAAAACAAAGAGAATGAAAGGAAAAAAAGGTTTTCTATCAGAATTCTTCCACTGGTTATATTCACTGCATCTAACTCACCACTGTGAAATAGTTTCTGGTTTAAGGACATCAAATGAAAGTGTTAGGAGAAAATCTTCACCGATTTTCACACAAACAGCCAACTGTGGAAATATAAAAGAAGTCAACTGGGCTAAAAAGGGGTGGTCTGACCTGAAATTTCGGAATTCTCTGCACTGTCTGAAAATCAGAACCCGTGGGATATGTATATACTCTAGGATTTGCTTGAATATTTCCTTAATATTTGATTTCCTTAATATTTTCCAAATTTGAGAGAGATTTAGCCATCTGTGAACTTGCCTGGTGTCCACTTCTCTCTCTTTCTGGATGAACACAGGTACCAAACCCATGCCCTCTACTAAATGGAACCCAAGCTGCTAGGGGTAGGCAAGTTGGCAAAAATATAATCTCACAACACTAGAATATTTTCACGAAGCACAACATGAATCATAAAATTTCATTTACGCACATGTAAAAAAAAAAAAAATTATATATATATATATATATATATATATATATATATATATATATATATATATATACACACACATGCACACACACACACACACACACTACAATAATAATAATAATAATAAACAACTACATTGATTTTTTATTCAGGTTTACAAATGGCACTCCACTAAACTCAAATTAAAAAAGCATAATTCTGCTCACTTTTGTCACATGACCCACCTCTACAACCCTCTTTCTCTGATGAGACCATGGACAGAGGCTTTATTATAAGCAGGTGTTTAAAAGTTATCATCAAAAGTTTCTTCAAAAATCAAGGGTATGTATAAAGAGTTTGTCCTCATTTGCTGCAGCAACAGCCTCTACTCCTCTGGGAAGGCTTTACACTAGATGTTGTTAGATTGCTGAGAGGATCTGATTGCATTAAAAGAGAAGAGCCTCAGTGAGGTCAGGTACTGACACTGGACGTTTAAGTTCTGGATCTCTCCAACTCATCCCATATGTGTAAGTAAGTAAGTAAGTAAGTAAAACTATTTATATAGCACTTTTCCAGAGTGATTCACAAAGTGCTTTACAAAACACAAATAAAATACAATACAAGACGATTAAGATCATTAGAATCATATACTCAAATAAGTAATACACAATGCACACCGACTTATAAAGCACACCGACCAAAAGCTGTTAAAAGCAAGAGAATAAAAATAAGACTTAAAACGCTTAAAATCATAGATACATTGGGTGGAGCTCCATCACTCCACAGAATGCAGTCCCACTGCTCCACAGCCCGATTGAGGGGGGGGATTTATACCTACCCCCCTAGCTGAGGCTTGACATGGTGACCATGTGGGCTGGTGACTCTATTTACAAGGCTTTTCTACGGGATTTATACAAGCTGGCTTAACTCAACTCAACGTCCGTGTCACCAACGGCTGAGCTGCGTACCTCATATTTATGTCCTGACATGCACCTCCCATTGGGACTGTGATAAACGTGTTGAAACGCGATGTTAGCTTATTACTCTAATTTTCCGCTGCACCTTAAATGGTGCAGGACTACGCGCTGCATTGTTTAAGGTGGAACGGGGAATTAAAAATAACACGCTGCGAATGAGAAGGAGCTTCAACATCGTGAATAAAACTGTCTATAGTGAACAGCGAGTTAACTACCACACTGACACACATAACCTATAGCTGCCATTTAGCTCTCCCGGCTGTCTGAACCGTGTACCAGCAGCACGGTAGCTTCGTTAACTTGGCAGACTAACACGCCGAGACACAACTAAACCGTGCAGTGTGTCATTCGATGACTATTCTGTGATATTTTGTGCTGCATTAATCGTTACAAGCTTTCGTGAACAGCTCGTCGTTGCCCGTTATGAAGGACAACACGCGACGAGTCCCCACAAGCTAGAAGTTAACGTTACCTCGTATTCCTCTCTCGTAATGACTCCTGTTCCTGAGGCAGAGCAGACAGTGCTCGACATTCAGTAGGTGGCGGACGTTTCTCTCGGCCACGAGTCTACCAGCCAGACATTTCGGAAAGGAACAGAGTCTTAAAAGAGACATTTTGACAGACCGTTGAGAGTTCAACAGCAACCGCATTATCTCCCTCAGTAGGCAACCATTGCGCTTCAGACTCGACTAGTCGACTTCGACTGGGGACAGATGAAGTGCAGGGTTGCTAGTGGATCACAGATACCACGTTATCGAGTTGTCGTTCTATGAATTGTGTCGCTGTAGGAAATGTGCGTTGGTAGCATCTTGTTAGTTTTATATACAGATAAATTGGACTCCCGACTCCATTTATGCTCATTAAGTATTTATAAATCAAGACGTTAGCGAAACAGAGTGGCTGGCCAGTCCCATGAGCTCCCTGTAGGGGTCAGTATTCCTCAATGCATTTGATTCTGTAAAAGAACGGAGAGGTCAACATCTCTGGGGATGGTCATAGCAGAGAACGTGCAGACGGGGGAACAGGCCAGAGGAGAAATACCCTTCTGTAAGTCCGAATTGAATTAGTTAATATGGAGCATTTGAGCACTTGAATATCCATCCATCCATCCATTTTCCATGAGGGGGGTTGGTGCTGGAGCCTGTCCCAGCAGTCATCGGGCGGAATAGTTTATAAATGCTTAAACATTTTTACTATAAAAAATAATTAATTTTCTGAATAAAGATCAGCATAAAACATTTTAACACTGCTGTTCTAATTTTAAAAGCTATTTTTAAATTTTAAAAGCCAATGAGCTGCTCCGCTCACCAGCCAATCAGCACTCAGAAGCAGTAATGCTAGCTAGCGTCCTGCTGCCCCAGCCCCATTCGCTGTAGAACAAAGGAAACATGTAGGTGCATTAAATACAAACTTCAGCTTTCCAAAATAAAAAGAAAGTTCTATATAAGTGATTGAATTATTTTAGCTTTTCGTTTTTATCCATTTAGTGCAGTTCACCCCCATTCACTGAGGACTCGCTCGCAGGCGCCCTCTGGCGTTTTGCAGTCATGATTTTGATATAGTGGGGGAAATAGGAAGAGGCCAGGCTCCCTCATAAACTGGCTCTGAATAGACACTTTTCACAAGAAACGGAAGAGTGTAAACGCTGGGAAAAATATGTTCTGATGTTACTTTACAGACAGTTATTAACCCAAGGAATACATGCTTTCATGTCACCTCATAAGGTCTGTCACTTTGTTCTTGTCATAGTTGTCAAAATTGAAATTCAAGGATGTGTCCAAAATTTTGGAAAACTGAACACACGTGGGAGTCCAAGCGAAACAGATTTTTTCCACTTTGTACAGTACAGTATCATCAGCTGTCTTCAGAGAGATAAATTGATGGATGGTGATAATAACTATAACCAAAATGCTGGATTAGCAAAGTTAGCTAGTTGGTAAAAAGCTTAACATGCACACATCCCAGCAGGGGGGCTTGCAGAGTCATCATGGTCCGTAGCACCGGGTGACCGGGGTCCTCTCTGTGTGGAGTTTGCATGTTCTCCCCGAGTCTGTGTGTGTTTCCTCCGGGTTCTCCGGTTTCCTTCCACAGTCCAAAGACATGTAGTCAATTGGACATGCTAAATTGCCCCTGGATGTGAGTGTGTGAGTGACTGTCTGTGTCTGTCTGTCTGCCCTGCGATGGACTGGTGACCTGTCCATGGTGTATCCTGCCTTCCGCCCGATGACCGCTGGGATAGGCTCCAGCATCCACCCATCCGCCGCCCCCCCCCCCCCGTCCCCGCGACCCTGACGGAGAAGCGGCTTAGAAAATGGGTGGATGGATATACTGTGAAGAGAGTAATAATTCTTACTCAGTTCATTTGCTTTTTGATTTGAATTTTAGTCTGTTTTGTTGGTTCACCATCTGGACTGCTTTGAGAGAAAAACAATAACTAAATAAGTTCCTATGCTGATACCTCCTGAATCGCCATTAAGGTTCCACTGCAGTTGTGTAGGGAGCTCAGTACTCAAGTAACATTTCTGACCTGCTACATTTTTTACCCCATACTCAAGTAGATTTATTTATTTTTTTTGCTAGATATCTTTTACTTCTACTTCAAACATGGCTTAATTGAGGTAGCAGTGCTTTTACATGTGTGTGGGTTTCGGCTGCTCTGTGATCAGCCACGGTCATGGGTCACCATTTGAGAAATATAAGGCTTTTTGAGGCTTTTTTGTGTGTGTGGATGAATATTTACTACACAGTTGTAGCAACAGTGCTTCCTTCTTTGAGGGGGTGATCTTAGATAACAGGGCTCGTTTCATACAGCAAGGATTTAAGCATTTCTTAAAGTGATTTGCGGCCTACGTTCAACCCGCTTGAAGGTGGCCCACGTGAAGCTGTAGGATTTCTACGTCTGTTCTAGTGATCATGACATGTGAGATGGTTATTTGCAACAAAACTAGACTGAATTTTTGTTTGACAGTTAGACTTATACATGATAAGTTTTGTTAGATGTGCTTTTTCTACATTCTGGTATAAAACATACTAATGATTGATTTGGTTTTCTTTATATAACATAGGTTATTATGCAGTTACTCAGTAAATTTAAAAAGGAATTCCACTGCTTTTTCAAAATGACAAGACATTCGTTGTGGTTTGTTTTGTAGTAATTCATCGCATGGAAATTTGACAGCTCAGACTTCTTTGCAGTGATAGTGATGGGAACCAGGGGTAAACATCTCTACAACACAGATGTAGCCATTTTATTCACTATCCAAAATGACCTCACATCTTTTTAACACAACACAAGTTTTTTATGTAACTAAATATGTAATATGTTGTTTTTTTTTGGGGGGGGTGCTATATTGCCCTGTATGTACATCAATAATTAATGAATTTAAAGATACATACTTTTTAGGCCAAAACCTTCTCTCAAAACTAATGAACATCCTTTTAAAGTATCACATACAGGAAAGAATAGTTCCCATTTCTATATCATTGGAAATCTTACTGTGGGGAATGTTTCAAAGGTGTTAAACACTTTAGACATTCAGATTTACACACGACTTTACTTACTCAGAACTGAGACTAAATGTATCACAAAAAAGAGAAAATCAGTAACTAAATAAGTTCAGTTCCTATGCTGATACCTCCTGAATGTACTTAAATATTCCACTGGAGTTGTGTAGGGAGCTCAGTATTCGGGTAGCAATCTTTCTGTGGGGAACATTTCAAAGGTATTAAACAATTGTGATAGGAACCAATGTTGGGATGCCTATAATACATATAAGTGTAGTACATTTTTTATAACCACTGTCCAGCATGACCAGTGAACCTAATGAGAGTTTTTATATTTAGGATTAGTAATAATTGATCAGCGGCAGATCTGAAAAACACCATTCTCTGAGAAATATTTTGCCTCATATGTACCAGGTTTTGGCTTTAAAAATACTTTTAGTCTCAGAACTATTGTAAAACAATGTCTCACACATCAGCCAATGTTTCATGTCACAGCTTTCTGAAAAGTAGCTTTTAGAAGATTTAAAGCATTGAGGATCTGGTTCCCACCACACCACTGTGAGCAGTTCTGATTTCTGAATTTCTCTGTAACAGAGCATGCCACATCAAACCTCTCTAAATGACCTTGTGTACATTTTAACAACTTAATTACACAGAAAATGTTTTAAAAAATGATGGAATTCACCTTAAAATATGTGTGGGGGGCTGTGTTATTGTTTCTAAATAGGCTTTTCAAATATAGCTTTGCATGGTTCAGCAGTGTGTAGAAACAGCTCGCCCTTAGTGTGAATTAGATACTTAACAGATAACTATCAGAAACGCACCTCAGCCCTCGTCAGTTCAGACAGACAGTGATGGTGGTCACCACAGAGTTGTGTGTGTGTGGCTAAGATCTTAGGTGGGGATCAGAGAGTGTTTGCTGCCATGGTTCACGAGCTCGGCCCCCCTTACTGACTGGCCTGTTTGATGTTTTCTGGCCCTTGTCGGCAGCTGCCTCTTAGCGCTGGTGTGACAGTCATTGCCGGGTGAGTGACTGTCAACAAAAGGGTAGAAGACAGCCATTCAGGCTCATGATAATGGCTCGGCCGAGGCAAGGCCACCATTCTCATGGACTTTGATCACAGGACCTGTATGCACACCTATGTGGGAGCTATTTATTTGTTTTGCAGATGGGCACTGCCTTTAAAACATTTAGCTGGACAGACAGGACTTTGTGCAAAACCGGTGTCAGAAAATGCTTTTGACATCTGTGACCCTCAGGAAAGGTTCATGGAAAAAGGAGCTTGGCGTATGCAGACTGTACTGGCTCTTTGCAGTGGCCTGAAGTCCCTCTGGACAGCCCTGAAAGTATGTGCTGACCATGATTTGATAAAGAGCACTTTTTTGTTTGTAATACATAATAAGCATGTTTGCAGTACATAATATTGGGCTATGTGAGACACAGTGTCATGAATCTCTGGCCGATGTTCGTGATTCCTGCAGGCAGTATAGACAGGTAGTATAGCTAAGGACCCATCCAACACTTCCCTTGTATTTTCCTTATCTTTCTTGTCTACATGCATTAAAGAGGCTGAATTTGCTCTGTGCCGTTCAGACTGATATAAGATAAATTAGCTCTGTTCTGTTTACCTGCACTTAGAGCTGAAACACTCCTTAGAACTTCAGTGTGAATGGGTAGGGCTATATGTAAATGAGTTGGTTCTCATGACATCACAGGCTGAAATTTGTTTTTTTCACGATATGGGCCCCTTTAAATTGACACTCTGGCCAAAATGAAAAACGTAACCATTGCTACAGTTGTTGTAAACATGCTTACCTGCGTCCTACAGCGGTACTGCCAAAGCCTCAGTTGTGAGTTTTTCCAGTTTAAAGGATAGGAAATCTCCCTTCTGCTGATGTTTCTTGAAGATGGAAGGACACTTGAAATGCATTAGATTTTTTTTTGAATACCAAAGTAAGGCTGAAAGCTATTAGCCTGTATATCAGTGGCTAGACTAGCAGGATTATCTTACACCACAGGGATTCCCAATGGTCGTATGGTGTTATTGCATAATTGAAACTGAGTATCGTGGTGATGAATGAAAATACCATCCCAAACCGACGAGACTGAGGCCACAGTATATTGGATAGCAGATCAAATAACATACTAAACTTCATTTTAGGTAAAGTCCTTGTAGGAAAGTCTCTTCACTTGGCAACCATCTTTGCAATGCTGCTAGGCAGTTAGTTCCAGCCATACAAGACCAGACTCCTATCTCTTTGAACAGAGAGAGACCAAAGTACTTGAATCTGAAGGTCAAAAATCAGCTCCCGGGTGGCACAATCATCTAAGCGTTGGCCCTGTCATTAGGAGATTGTGAGTTCAATCCCTGGTGATGCTACATCCATCCATGGCCCCCCTTCTCCCCCCATCACTCAGCGCAACACTAGTCAGCGCAAGTGTCTCTAAGCTGACGCAACAGATCTGCCGGTTGGTGTTTTCCTGTGAGCACGTTCATCTGTCCAATGACGCTGCGTCAGCAGCAGTTTGAGAAGATGCAGTGGCTGGTTTCACAGGTCTTGGAGGAAACCTGTGCTAGCCTTCACCCTCCTAGCATTGTGTGATTGGGGAAGTCTTAACTAGCGGGTGGAATTGGGGAGAAAATCTGACAAAAATCCTGTATCAGTTTTGTCTCAGCGATGCACTGAAAACGTGTTTATTTGGAGTGTTCTTTACAAAGAGGTGGCGCTTTTCCCACTCACAGCAAGCTTATTGGCTCTTTTTCTTGAAGGGCAGGACTTTCCCCGAAAAAAGATGCCATGTTGAGCGTTACGAGTTTTCCCATTCATATTTCAATCAGTCTCTTCCTTTATACCGTCTCTGTTTTAGGCCAGAGCACATTTTTAAACACAACAGAGGTTTGCTTTATTTAAAACTCCACTGGAAGACTCTGAGGTCTGACAGAAGGCCAAATTTTCTTTTCACGCTGGCATTTTAAACATACACCTGCCATGCACAGCAGGCCTTTGTGGTTTATCCACATTTGAGGAAGCTTCCCCTCAACTGTCAACAGCTGTAAATCAGCAAAAAATACGGCCAACACTTTTTCCAAAAGAGAAATTTGCTTGAGTTCACACACAGCGCAAAAACACACCCCGAAACACACACCACATCTAAGAGCCGCACAGTCATCTGGTATCGGCGGAAAGATCTCCTGCGTTTGTACGAGAGATATGCTGAATCGTAGGCCGAGCAGTTATCAGATCCCGTATCCGCTCTTTTTTCTTCAAAAAACGTATCTGTCTGCCTTATCACTCTCAAATCTCTTCTCTCCATCTTGTCAGGACCAAGACTCTCAGAACTTGGCTGCTGATCACACAGATTGTCCACTTATCACTGATGCAACATACAATGGACAATGGTCACGAAGTAGGAAATGCAAATGGCCTTGTCCTGGTTGGAGGTGCGGTTACGGCCGTGGCAGACAGGTCCCGAATTAGAAACGGATGTTTACACAGTCCGTTCTGCAGCGTGCCACGCAACTTGTCTTGGCCGCCTGCATTGGAGGAAATAGACAGGAGGTCGATGATGGAGATGAGGGCTCTGTGAACTGTTGCATAATTTCAGTGGCTGGAAACAGAACTGTCTGTGGCGCTGTTTTATTAAAGGAATGCTGTAATGAACAGGAACAGGGGGGACAGATTGGTCAAGTCAGCATACAGTCAAACACTGTCGAACGTTATGCTGGCGAGTGAAGAAAAGAGAAAATAAGTTGGTAAAAGAAGACATATCAGACATTTCAAACTAGCAAGAAGTGAGAAGCCCTGAGAGGGACAGTGCAAAAGATGGAGAGAGACCTGGGGGCACTGGGAATGAGACACTGAGTTAGCAGGAGAGAGAAAACAATTAATAATGGAAGCTATTAGGGGGATATTGTCAGTACTAAGAGGGAGGTCGGGTTTCAGGCTCTTTTTGAGGACTTCGATGGTACAAAACAGGCCTCATTACCGAGATATTATCTTCATTCATACACTTCCAGAGCCGCTTGGAGCCCTGCTGGGAAAGATTAGGTTCCTTTCGCTTGTGAACATCCTTCCTGGCTGTGGAGCTTTTCGAAGCTTGGGGGGCATCCAGACATCATGGGTGATGGGGGAGCTGGGCTGAGGTGGCCACCACTGAGTCGTTATAGGCAGGACCATTTCTTGCTATAAGAGGTATAAGCAGTTGTTAAGGGCCCTTGAGGCACCACAGGTGCCCCCAGGTATGTACTTTTGCAAATGTATTCAGTATTTGTGTAAAAAAACATAAAGTCCAGATTTGAAAAATATTTTTTCCTAAATAGGGCTTCATTTTTGTTATATTCTTGCATACAAAACTATTATTGGGGTTGGTCAAGGGGATTAGGGTTCCTAATTATTTCAAAACAGGCCCCCTGTACAGAAACCTGTCTAAAGCCTCTTAATACTATCATGTGTTTAATCCAGAATGTATTCATATATAGGTGCCAAATACTGATCCTCAAATGCAATACATTTAATATGGTAGCAGACTGGACGAGATTATATCAGTACTAAGCCATACCAGTAGAGAACCCTCTGGGCCTTCTAGGTCTTCAGAGAAGACCTACTCAACTCTTGGAACTAAAAAAAATACATGTGTGTTTGAATTTAGTTCATTTTTTACAAGAATTAGGTGTATGAGTTTACTCTAGAACAGCCAGAAAATGTTCACATCCACTGCTATTAGCTTAGTGCTAACATACAACCGGAAACCCGCAGGGGTGCTAGCAGACATTAGTATTATCATAGAGGTGTTTTTGCCTTGGTTTGTAGCTTTTTTTCTGTTTTTTTCTGACATTTATTGCCTGATCTCAAAGCCTTGTGGTCACAGTTCACCACTGAGCCATACAAGCAGAGAGGTCTTCCCATTTCAGCGGAAGACAGAACCTCTTTGACCATTTCATATAAAGTGCATTCGGTCACTGCTCTAACACTGAGGTCATATTAACCATACTTTTCTGAATGAAAGAAAGTGTTCTTGTGGGCACGATCATAGTAAGAGTGGCCAGCGTCCACATGTTTGGATGTGGGAATATATAAGGCCACATCTGACATTCAGATGCAGGAAAGGACTTTGTTCTTGACCCCAAGGGAAGTCACAGGCTTTAAAGTGAAACATCTTACAGTGCCCTGAATGATTTTAATTACCGTCAATTTCTAAAGGAAAGGAAAGGGCACAAGGACTTCCGGGGAGGTTGAGCATGCCGGAGGGGCACACGATTGCATGCATTAAAGGGTTTCCTTCTAATACAATATAATTCCTTCTAGGATTGCATGGCTGAAAACAGACTACTCCGGAGGCCAGTGGAAGAATTAATGTTGTGAGATGACTGCGCTGGATTACTATTTACTTCCAAACATATTCTGACCTGTACAAGCCAAACAGACTTTCCTGAAAGTCCTCTTCACTTTTAAGGTCAGCGATGACAATTTCCATTACAGCACTTGGTGAGATGACTGGAACATCCTGGAACAATTACACGGGGAGCCTGTAATCACTCAACTGTCCCGTCAACTAATTCAAGTCCTTCATTTTTATGAAATTGATTGCAAGTTTTCTTCAGGGCTGATTAACCTACACTCCACTGCTGCATAGGTGTTCTCTTGAGGCCTTTGCAGCAAACAGCTCGTGCCAGGCATGATTCCATTCATTTTCGTGAGGAGTGGGCATTTCTGTGGGAGCGGCAAGCTGAGTGGATGCCGTGGTTGGGTTTAATTGGGGGTGCAGGACTGTGATTTTGTTTAATGAAGCCTCAAGCTGATATAATGGAGGAGGCTAAGGAGAAGCTTTGATGCTCAGCACCAGGAAACCTGAAGGCCAACACGCACAGGTAGACATGAACGGTGGGGGGTGGGGGTGTGTACTGAGGGGCCAGGGATTGAGTTGAGGGACTCCAGACCTCTGTCTCCACAAGTTTTTTTTTATAAGGCAAGTGTGAACACCAACACTTCTGGGAGATGTTTGTTAACTAGCTGGAGAGTGTGAACTGACTGTGGCCCCTCAGTGAAACACACTTCTTATTTCCACCCGACGACCCCCCTCTGCCTCCGGGCTGCACACATCATTGAAAGCAGGAGCCTTTTAAAAGGATATAAGCACTCCCAAAGAGGCTAGGCTGAGACAAAGTGCCATAGAAAGCCACTTTGTCTGGTGGAACATGCAGTAGCTGGAGCAAATAAACCGATGAGTAGCGAATATTTCTTTTTGCATCCCTGTTGAAGAGAAGAAACGTTTTGCTTTCATTTTTAAAATTATCCATTAGTAATTCCTTGAAACATGATCCAACTTGATATTTGCCCACCGCTTTTCAAATTCAAGGCATTTAGTATATGAAGTTTATGAGAACTTTTGAAACGTTATACCATTTTAGATTGCCCAACAAATAAAAAAGCTTAGTGCTTAATGTTTTTTTTTTTTTAACTCAACTCAAACAATACTGACTGACCCCCTGTTGTTAGCATAAAAAAATATTTAGTTAAGTTATATGGCTTAGCAAAACTCTTTGAACCTGATTAAGCTTAATTTTGGGCTAAAGTTCAGTGTCAATGTAGAATTACCTGTGGAGATTCTATTTAGTTTAGGCTTAGTCTTAACTTTTTGTCTTTTACATTACATTCAAGGTGTTTGATGCTGTGATCCAGAGAAACATATATTTTAATCATGTTACAGACTCTCATTGGTGTAGTGTGGTGTTGTTACCCGATCAGGGACCTGAACCCTGATTTGTTGCATGGAAGATAATAAAGTACACTGAATATGCTAAGTTATAAAGGCAGGTCATGTGTCTTTTGATATTTGTACATTATGGAATTTTTAACATTGCACGGTGCACAACTTTGACAAAAAGACAGATTATTTATTGTTTAATACTTTACAGGGTATGTTGTATTCTGTTTTTGCAAGAGATTTCCTGTTGGTGTTCAAAAAAATTTCTCTATCTAATACAAGTAATTTAGCCTGTCTAATCTAATCTAATCTAATCTAATCTAATCTAATCTAATCTAATCTAATCTAATAATACAAAATCACTCAAATTCATGCAGTTGTCTCAACTCCATTAGATATTGCATATTCAAACTATACAGTAAGAAATTTATATAGGTTCAAGAAGTCTCAAATTTATTTTTGATCTAACCTTTTGCTCAATCAACAAAAAAAATCAAAATTATGTTAAATTTGATTTTATATAGTGCACTGTTTTCATTAATATAAAACCAGTTTTGTTGTCAGGTACATGAATAAAATGATTTTATTAAGATGCCACTACTGTAAAAACTTTATTGGTACCCACCTAATTTGTACAAATCTGTTTTAAATGTGTTTGAAATGACAAAAAGAGCTGGAGAGCTACTGAATAGTGATTCAAAACTGGAACGTGTCAATGTGATTGCATCTCTAAATTTGTATATGGAGTCTACATAGAGACCAATAACTTTATCCGGTGACCATTGCAACTGTCATTAATATCTTGCATGGCACAAGCCCAAATGGGAGCCCAATTACATTCTTGACTCTCTTGCTTTATCTCTGAAGATAAAGCAGAATAAAGTCTCATCACAGTAAAATGGCATTGAGTGCCTCAGCAGAAACCATGACATGACAATAAAACAGATGTGTAGGTTGCTTTAAATTGCACACAGAAGTAGAGCTAGTGGTGAGTCCCACCTAGAGCGGTTTGGTGGCTTTGCTGAATTTGCTCTGGGGAATGATGGTGCAGGAAAATAAAAGGTGAGACAATACTGAGAGGGTCATTCATCTGAAGTGATTATGAATAATCCTGGCCACACCCATCCACATTAGTCCCCCAGATACAAGCCCTGCCCAGGATAAAATGCAGGGGAAGAGTGAGCCACCCCACCAAAGAGCAAGCGGTGGACACCCATTTACAGCTTTACTGCCTCGTTCGGTCACACAGGCGTGCTCTCACGGCTGGTTCTCTCTTTCCCTCAGCCTCTTTCTCTTCCTCTCTCCCTCTCTCTCTCCCTACTCTCACTCCCTTTCTCTTTGAGACACACATACACAGACACACACACAATTCACTCAGCTCATTCACAGGCACGGGTCAGGCAGCCTCACGTTTCACCTTGCTCAGCCCCTGGCTGGGAGGAGAGGGAGCGTCTGCAAGGTGCAGCCGTCAGACAGGACTCTTCTCTCCACAGCTGAGTGAAGTTTAGTCAAGCAACCTGAGAGCTCCAGAGAAACCCGAGAAGAGCTGGAAGATGGGATTACAAAGTGCCACATCAATTCTGTGAAGAGCAAGACCAGCCACAGCAAAGGAAAAGGACAAACAGGTGCCTGGATCCAACAGAAATCCTTCAAGTACCAAAGCATCAGTTGAAGCTCTGCAAGGTTCTGTCGGCTCTTTCTGAATGGTTCCCGCTGAAAGCAGCTGCTGTTTGCAGGGACTGTGTGTAGCGGGCCAGCGAACGGGGTGCAAAATCATGCCGAATGCTTGCGCAAGGTGCACCTCGGGAGTTTGACCCACCATGTGCAAATGGACGTCGGCCGACCTCACCTCCATAGGCTTGGCCTGTCTCGGGCAGCCCCTGCAACCGTGTGCCCTCTCCCTCCGCCTGGCGTGCCTCTCCTTGCTCTTTCTGGCTGGGACCACTCTCGGAGGTTGCCCGACTGGACTGGGGCATGACCCCCTCCACTTGCTGGCACGGAGCACAAACTGCTCGTGGACTCTAGAGCGGCACACGCGCAGCTACAACCACCTAGAGGGCGACGTCCGGCTGCGGCGTCTGTACTCCGCCAACAAGTTCTTCCTCTGCATCGATAAGACGGGCAAGGTGGACGGTACCCGACGCAAGAACTATCCTGACAGTGAGTAGGCGGCAGAAATGTGTATCTGGAAAAGGGTGTGGAGCTCATTATGTTGTAGTGTTCGCTTTTACTGCCATAAGTGCACCGTCTTATCTTCTTTATGATGTCTTTTATCACTCAGGATTCCTCTGCCCTTTCTTTGGGTCATCAGACCTTACCTTGAATTGCTGTTGCGTTGAATTGCTAGCTGTTTAGGTAGGCTCCGGAATACCCTGTGAGTAAAAGAAGCACCACATGGGTGAGTCATTGCCGTGTTTACAGTGGAGCAGAGTTAAATACAAAAACACGACGTATCTGTTAGCCATTAAAAGGGGCAGGGAATGAGGAGTCTGCTTTTTAAGAAGCTCACCGAAGCTCAGTCACAAAATATCTACTCGTAATCAGCAAATGTATCCTCAAACACTAAAACAGTCGTTAAGTGTGTAGCATAGTATAACGTAGTACATTATAAGGTAGTTATAGCAATAGTTGAAAACTACCATTTCCTTTAATATTTCTGTTTTTAGGATCAGTTTGCTCAGTTTGAGATCCAGAATTAGCAGTAGATTTTATCTCAAGCCCCTTCTGGGGAACATCTTGAAACAGCAGGTGCAGTTGGTATCTTTGTTTTCCACAGGGATAAATCACCCAAATTTGCTTGTCATCAACAAGCTTCTTTGCTCCAAACAAATCACAAATTCTTGGGTCCCATGTGACTCTACATCTATTCTTTCTCAGCAACTGGAGCTTTACTCCATGAGACCCTATGTCAAGGGGTCAGCAGTGGCTATCTGTCAGTCTGGCTTTGGGTTTTAAAAGCCATGAGACTGACACATTGTAGTTGTTTAGGGTTGGACTTGCAGAGTGCCCACTGTGAAGAGCGTGAATCATCCTTTCCAGACCAGTTGCTCCAACTGGGAACACAGCTTGCGTCTGTTGGTTTGCATCTGTACTGTTTTTGAGGATATACTGAGTAGTTTTACATAAAATCGCATGAACATATGGCAAAAATGAATATTAATGGTACCTAGTATGGTGCCTTTAAAGTAGCCAGGTTGATGTAAGCTTCTAGGATCCAATCTGAAGATCAAGACAAATTATATGGAAAGATCAGATTAAATCTAGTCTTTCACTTTTTGGCTGCATCTTGGTTCATCAAGGGTTCTATAGTAAAGGCAATGGTTACTGAATTAACCATTTGAATGCACTATTGGTTCCTTGCATGTTAAATGGTTCTTTGATGGAAAACCTGTTGCATTGTAAAAAGCTTCTAAATAGCACCAAAATGTGGCTACTGTTAAGTGATTAACCCTTCTGTAGAACCCTTTTTTGCTAAGAATGTACATTTTGTAGCACAACTATGCATGTCTGGTAACTTTATCATCCCTTGTTCATGAATTTTGCAACCAGTGTTGGGTTGTGATAAACTCTAGGAGTGTCCTTGGCCAAGCACGACAGTGAATTTTATACATTTCTAGTTTCCAGAGCTCTGTCAGATCTGCTTAGTAGCCAGTGCTGAGCATGATTAGCTGAAATAGTGCAGTCCACCGATGCAATTTGCTTGTACATTTGCCTACCATCCTCTCATTTCCTGCTCCCGAATTTCAAAAGTACCCCTTGAGTAGCGAGGGTCTCCTTCACCATGATATAATACATCTTGCGTAATGCTTATATGGCCCTGGGTTGTGCTGTTGAAAGAACAACCCTCTGTAATATTTCCTGGCATAACATTTCATTGACAGCTTTACTGTCAGCAACCAAAGAAATCAAAATGCAGTTTACATTAATCAGAATGATCTATGTAATAATGCAGCTCAAAGCAATCACATACAAAGCTTCCACTGTCTGATTGCTATTGATAATATGCTCTAAATAAAACAGCTCACATCATGCACTGGACCTGGCATCATAATGGACCATTTTCTTGCTCTGAAAGTAGTTCTCTATCTTGCACTCTCATATGCTCTGTTCACGTGTGGGCAGCTGTGCTGGTGAAGGTGCTGCCCACCTTGTCCTCTACATAGCCCCCACAGTCTGTCAACACAGCAGCTTTTCCCAAACAGCCGTTGCTGCGCCCATACCCTGTGCCCCCGCTCACTTTTTCCAGCCCGCGCTCCTGACTCCGCTCAGGTGCAAAAACAGTTGGAATTAGTCAACGGGCCCTCAGCTAATTGAGGTTGGAAAATATTGTATCAATCCCAGCAGACTGGAACAGCTGAGGGAAGACACAGGCCCACAAATTCAAAGAAGAGAGAGACAGGTTGAAAGTAGAAAGGAGGTGCAATGAAAAAAAAAGGTTGGTGGGGGAATAATAGCAAGCCAGAGAAGCTTTTGTGTCCATGTACCATTTGGGTGAATGGAGCGGTCCCCATTTCAACCGCCGCACAGTTTCAGCCAAAGGAAAACCTGGCAGCAATCTGAGGCGAACTTATTTTTTCAGATGTTCTGGTTTTAGCACAAACTTATTTGTTGGCATGCTAGTTTTAGGAAAGCTCTGGTTCAGCCAACCACTACAGAAAGCACAGTACTTGCATAATTGTGCAAATAATGGCCAAGCAAATTTCATTCACGGCGTTTGAACACCAGGCACTGGCACTGATTCCTGAAATTTGTTTTCGTCTTGACCCTAGCTTTGAAGTTTTGAAATTCAAATGGGTTCAATGCTGATCGGCAGCGATAAGCCACTCGCTACCGTACAAGCCTGATGGATAGCATGTTAGACAAGTTGTTCGGCCTGTGACAACATGTTTAGTGGATGAGCTCCTGTATAGTATGTCGAATTCGTGGTTGATCAGGTTTTCCACTAAAAGTGAATGCACTTGAAATGAGGAATGGGGATAATAAGCAAATAAATAAATATACTGACAAAGTGGGTTACTGTCCCAGACTATGGGTCATCATTATCTCTATTTAATGGACTGTCATTTGATGAATGACCACATTTTTTTCTATCCATTACCTGACAGCTGCCCGCTTGGAAGATTTTGCTTAGCCAAGGTTGTTTTCCTTTTCATTTTTCATGTCACAGTTACTTATGAAATATTGCTGGCAGACAGGACCCACTTACATGATCTTTTTTCCCTGTAAATGGGACTTTAAAAAGGATACACTGTTGAAGCTTTGGGTGGGTGTGGATGAAGACATCAAATGCTTGATTTTGGGTCCAGGCACTGACACCGCACTCAGCCCTAAGGAAATAAAGTCATGCAACAGGCATAATCAGAAAAGTCACTTGTGCTAAAATATGGCCACTTTGCTGTTTGCCAGGCCTTTTCCTCCTTTCCTCCCCCCTCCTTTTGCACTCTCTCTCTCTCCTCTCGTCTCTATTTCGGCGGTATTTCCAGGGCCTTGTGTCATGTTTACCAAGTTTCCCCTCACAGCTCTGCATCTCGCTTTACATGCTGCCCTTTTCCTTTGCTGTGATTTCATAGGCGTGTTGAGCTTGGACCCAAGTCACAGGAAGAAAATCATCCACCCGTTCTGAATATATTGTGGAATTATTTAAAACATATTTCAAAAAGAGAGACTGTCAGTCTATGGAGCCACAGAGAAGCCACAGAGGAGAGATTGTGTGCTACTAGTGCTGGCGTATAGGGCAGCGGAGGTGAAAACGAATGTATATAGTAGTCATATTCATCACTTGACACTTGGGTGTCAAATGAATCTTGTCATCTGAAAGAATGTGTTTTAACAGGCGTTAAAATACTAGCTGTCCACCGTTAAAGTTTGTCTCAGATTACAGTCTCATGAATTTAACATTTCAATGTTAATGTAGTGGTCGAATACTGTCATTCAGTGAGTTATGCGATTCTTCAATAATTAAAGCAGAAACGTTGATATTGGTATCAATACTTTGTCCTGCCAGGTAGTCGCATAACATTATTTATTAGCTAACTGGTTTAAAGCCCTGTTCGAGCAAGATTAGTTAAGCTAGCTATCAGTTAGCTGAAGTTGTATTAACTTGCTTGGAGCAAAACGTCATAGCCTAGATGTTCATGTCAGGGTTAAGGTTAAGGTAAAATTAATAAACACAACACAGCCTTCAGTTAATGCCGAACAGATTCACTTTAGGCTGGTAAAATGGGCTCATTCAACTTACCAAATGCCACTCAACAAGATAGGAATTGCACTGCCTTTCAAGAGCTGCTCAAGATATTTCCATTTTAAAATGTTTTAGTCCTGTTTTGAAATTGAGGATACATGAATTTTGTCAAGTCTAGCACATTTTAGCCGTTAACCTTTTTCTGGTTGGCAAGCAAAAACACGTTTCAGTGTCTTTCACCAGGATTTTTTGCTATATTGCTGTGAAAGTGTTTGGAACAGGACTGCTATTACCAATAGAGATCTGGGTTTAGCAAGAAATGTTGCTTACCATTATGCCCATGCCCAATCCCACTGCTTCCTCTGCAAGCCACTTTGCAACCCAGCTCCACCCCAACTCCTCCTTCGTGTTGTCTGTCTTAATTTCAGGGTTTATCATTGCTTGCCCTGGTGGAGGGCCTTTCTGCCGCTCTCCCTGCCTTAGGCTTTCCATTTCTGCACATAAATGGGCAGGAAGGTAGGTATTTTCTTAAATGAAGTGGTCCTGACTGAACTGTAATTAATCTAGTAATAAAGAACCAAACTGCACATGTCCGACAGGCCTTACTGTCAGAGGCTGCTTAGCTTAGCTCAGTGCTGTCTTTTGTAAAACCGTTTTACCTGAGGCCTGTACAAGAGCTGAGATTTTACTCACGTTTTTCCCTAGAAGCTGTTTTGTCAGATGTCTCAAACCTGACATTGTGGTCTGAGGATGTGAAACGTACACTGTGGCTTCTTGCACAGGCCTGACATCTGCCTGCAGCACTGAGCGTGTCCATCAAGTGGAGCTCAACAGCTGCTTTTTTGCAACAGTTTCATCTGTAAAATGATAATAAATAAATATGGTTTTAATGCAGGATATCATTTGACCCATGTGTCAAACAGTTCAATTATGTTCATGTCTGGGAACACTAGCAATTTCCTATCTTGTATGAAATAAATCAATCATTGAACAGATTTTTCGACTGGTGGTAAACAAGGTTTTACCGCCACTAGGGACTGTCACTAAGCACAGGCCTTCTTAGCAAACTTGCTGGACATTCTTTTATTTTTTTTGAGGTTCGAAATCAGGCCTGGCTGAAAAGATACTATGAGCTGTTATGTCTTCTATGTCTGCCATCCTAAGTTCAGGCATAAGGAATAAGTTTAATTTTAAGGACTAGTCATGTAGCTGTCAGTACAGATGGACCTATTCAGTCTTAGGTCTGGGCCACACCATGATTTTTCCCTGCTTGAGACAAATCTAGAGGGCATTAAAAGAGAAACTGTTTATTTCAGCGAAGAGCACAGGCCTTGAGAGTCTGGTGGATATCCTGGTGCTGTTTAAGGGAATGTGGACACCAGGTGATTCCAGACACTTCCGTGAAGTCTGGGAATGTTGCTTACTTTTAGCCCAGAGGGGCTTCTGGGTGGATGTGGTGCCAAAGAGATGGGGAAAATCACATGAATCCTGCCCTTTGAATCCTTCCAAGTGGGGACACCAGTCCCGACTATAGTGGGAAAATAGAAAGTCCATGTCTTGCCAGCTGTTCCTGGCACTTAGCAGAGACGAGGGAGAAAAATGAAATACACACACACATACACACACCCTGGGAATGGTGGAGGAAAAGTGTGCCAGTAGTGCTTTAATTAGTTTAACCTCTGTGGCGTCCAAAGGGCGGGTTTGATACCATGAAAGGATGAAAAGAAGGAGTTTAGCAATTAGCAGTGAACAGCTCCTGTCTGACGTTGGCACCACACTCAGTTTTACTGGGTTCATCAGTAGGTTTATTGAGTCTGACTTTGGCTCCCGAAGGCTTTTTTTTTTCAGCCTGACAACCTGAGTACTTAAATAACAAGCTTAATATGTTGAGCTCTCTTCGCAAGTAATGACTTCCATTCAGGACATCACTCAGTATCGAGCTAGTCTTCAAATACAAATGGTTAAAGTTCTAAAGCAGCAAACCTGACTGTCAGCTTAATTTTTCTTTCTAACAATATAACAGATTTACATAGGCCTTGACAGGCCTAAATCATTGCATACTGTACACCAAGTGGCACCTTCACTGTACCAACAGAAGTTCAATAGACATTGCCGCAACAATGCACTGCATCAGCTAATCTGTTAGGTTTGTTGAAAATTGATCTAAGTGTTTTTCCCCTCAATGAAAAGTCATTAGCACTTGTTATTATGATATACATTTTTGTGGGGGATGTAAAACACGTATTAATTAGATCTGTTGGGTGCCCACAGCTAGGCTTACTCATGCGGCACCAGATGCTAACATTTGCCAAAGGAAACACAGTCATCCTCTCTGGACTCTGGGACTAAATGAAAGAAAGCAGACAGGCAGACAGACTCAGCCCCACTGTGTCAGAGTTGAGGTAGTGGGCAGCACCTCTTTACGAGACTCTGTGGGAATTTTAGGAGTTCTGAATTAACCTTTTGATTTAAACCCGATTTGCCCAGACAGTACGTTATGTTTTGGATGTTGATTACCCCCTGGCCTCAGAGGGGCTACAAGGGATTCCCCTGTGTGTTGTCAATAAATTTTTTTTTTTTTTGGAGGGGGGGGGGCAATCATTTTTAAATGTCTACATCATTTTAGGAATCCGTGCCATCACTGCCAGACTCTGCAACAGCTTTGTTCCCGCAAGCAATTAGGTATTTAAACTCACAAGGACTGATCCGAAAGCGTCCCTCACATGCATACTCTACACTCTCTCTGTCTCTCTCACACACACACACACACACACACACACACTGTTTTTTGATGCTCTACTTGCACTATCTGGAACATTGCTACTAACACTGTGTTTACACTGTGTTTTACTCAAGTTTTTCTACCTCAGTGTAGTTTTACTCAAGTTTTACTACCTCAGTAACTGCTGTGTTTGTGTGTTAACTGACTGCGTAAACTCACAGATCACAGCATGTTTAATATCTTTAAATATCTCCTTATTCTCACGACCTCATGTCCAGAAATGAATGCCGTGTTGGTGCTGCACTGTCCTGTCTGTTTACAGTGTCTAATGTCTTTTTAATTTGTCGTATTTATTTTTATTTTTTGTTTTTTTTGCACCGTGTTGTTCCTGAAGGAACGTAATTTCACCCCACTGTGTACTTGTACATAGATGGAATGACAATAAAAGCCTCTTGACTTGACTTGGTTCTTGAAAATAGTGGTTCTCAAAGCAGGGCTCCAGAAACCCCATACAGTCCAGATTTTTGCTCTATCCTAATTTGCGATGCATAGGGACAGAGCAAACAATGTGGACCATCTGGGGGTCCCTGAGGACCCATTTGAGCTCCACCTCTTATCCAATCATTTTTGCAAATGAGATGTGGAAGTGTGAAGGTATTTCTTAGAATAATGGCTCTAATCCAGGAGCCTCTTCGTAACCTTTATTGTTAAGAGTGTACTGTATAAAATAAATACTAAGTAAAACATTGCTGATTTAATGTAAGTTTCCAGAGGAAGCGTACAGACTTATTACTCTCATTAATCTTGCTCTGTAATGTACATGCCATATAATAGACATGGTTTCCTTCTATATAGGACGGAAAACTTTTCAGCAGTTGCAAGACTTAACTCAGGCCTGGTAACTCATGCCTTGCTTGATCATGCTGATACATCAGTAACTAAAGAACAAAATGGCCCTATTGAAACCAAGCCAATGTCTCTGCATACCGTAAACAAACCTGACCTTACGGATCTCCAAGGGCCAAACGATAATGAGAATATGGCACACCCAGGAGTGGGGCGCTCACCCGTCTGCCAGCATAGATACGCAGCTGATTGAGCTGTAAAAGGGAGCTATAAAAAAAAGAGTTGAGTCACAGCAGGCAAATTCAGGCCCTCCCAGTACCTGCTTAAGGAAGATCTACTGAACGTATTACATTTGAAATGTATGCTTTATGGTTGAAAAGTGAACTGAGTGATAAGTTCATGGTAGCCTGGTTTTCCTATTAATGGAGAATCCGTTCAGAACATTATGTAGCTATGCCCTGATCAGCTTTGGCAGATCAGTACTGGGGCAGTGGGTATTTTGTTTTTTTGCCCAAAAGTACAACAAGAAACACCCTTTCGGTCTTTGGATTGACCGCTGAGCTACCAGCTATAGGTTTAAAAGTTTCGAGACACCTGCTCATCCAATTGCTGTGAGGAATTTGATTGCATTCAGCCGAGTAAGCATTAGTGAGGTCAGGAACTGATGTTGAACAATTAGTTCTGGCCACTCTTGCTCATCCCAAAGCCATTGGATGGAGCTCCATCACTTCAGAGAATACAGCGAAGGGCTTTGTACTCCTCAAGCTGACCCTTCGCATTGAGCATGATAAACTCTTGTGGCCTAAGTGCAGCTGCTTCAAAACATCTCAATGTACTGGCAAAGCTTTTCAATTGAGATAGTATAAGCTCAAATGAAGACTGCATCAGCAATGGGTGCAAAAGCAGGTACCAGGGCCTGTTTGGATACTTTAAATTGTTTGGATGTCAATGGATAATCCTGTAACCAAGACAACCAAGACATTTTGAGCAATACTGTGTGGTCCAGACATTTCACACGTCTCAATTTTTGCTTATCCTTCTTTCGTCTGATCCTAAGTACTCACTTGTTCCCATGTTCATCCAAATGCTTATGTTGTAAGCGTAGATGTCCACACCCAAAAAGAATCTCCCTTGATTCTACACAGACTGACACATCTGCTCACTGTCAGCATGACGTAATGGTTGTCACGAAAAATCCAGTGCTGAGCTCTACTAAATAACAGCATAGCTGATTATCTAGTATAAATATTTGCGTTATGATATTTTCACACAGAACTTTAAGGTAAATTCAAATTTATAAACTTGATTACAGTCCAACTTTAATGGCATCAGCAACCAAGAATCGGAGGCTACACTGACCCGTAGCTTAGTTATTGCCTGGCTTTTAAGGACAAATTGAAAGAGTTGGTGCGAGGCCTGTTCCTAGTTGAAAACACGTCCAGATCTTGCAGCAGCTGTTTTACCTATTTATCCATCGATCATCTATCATCTAAACAGTGGAGGGTGGGTTATCAGCAATGCGCAGTATAACTCCCTTACGTATAGGTGGTGTGTGTGCAGTCACACGCAAACATCTGGCCAAACACTTTGAAGGCCATCAGCACTGTCATCTCAACACCTTTACTTGAACTAATCACCGCCTGTTGAAATTTATGTTGTCAACAATGAAAATGACCTATTGTGTGTATACAAACCAGTGACCCTGGCTGTATAAATGTAGCCCTGTGAGCTACAGTCTGGTCTTTTGAAGCCTCAGTAGTCATACTGGAGGTCGGTTGTGGTTACCAAGGCCTTCTCAACAACAATGCGACATAACTGTGCCTACAACCGTGTAGTGAGGGTGGTTCTTTCAACAATATCTGAATGAGGCTTCAATAAAATATTAATTGACTCACTAGGAGTCCTGTAGTAAATAAAATGATAACATGATATTGCTAGTGACGGCAGTGTTACTCATTCTGTCCTATCCCATAATAAATACAACAAAGCACCTTTAAGAAACTGTCGTGGCTGTTCTATGGAATATTGCATCATTTGTCTAACTTTGTTTGTCATTTGGTAATTATAAATAATGCTACATTTCTAGGACACACTTCAGTAGCCTTTCATTTATGACCAATCAGGATTTTTATGATATCTAAGCAGATACAGCCAAGTGAGCTCCCTCATTGATTAGGTCTAAATTTCACATTCATGCTTAAGTGGGAAAGTAAATCTACTCAATTACAAGATATTTATATATATCCCAGATTTAGCTGGAACCTGTAAAACCAATATGCATATAAAAGCATTTTAAAAAGTTCCTTTGAACTTACATTTTATAGTTCCATTCCTTGTTTAAAAAATGAAGGCGTACCACAGCCAGCAAAGTGTTTTATTAGCTGCATTATACTGTTTGTACTAAGCTTGCAACACATTGTACAACACTAATAGATAGTTTCCCGATGTAAGTGGTAACTCAATAAAACTATAATAAGAATCATTGTTTTATTATCCAGCCCAGGTTCTGTCTGTAAGTAATAAGTAGTACCAGTTCCAAAAAACCTGGCACAGTAGGTCAAAAGGCAAATAAACGCAGAAAGCAGTTATTTGTAAATGTACTTTGACCTGTATTTGGACAAGAAGTAAAGACAAGACGTTTAATGTTCTAAGGTATCAATTTCAAATTGTTTTTTAATAAATATACACTCATTCTAAGAATTTTAGACTGAAGCAGTTTAAGATTAGAAACAATGTGAACTATTCAAAAACATCATAAACAGGTGGTGCAATTATGATTAGGCATAAAGGAGTATGTAAGAAAGATCTAGTCCCTTGTGACCAAGGAATACATCAGTAAATTAAAAATAACAGTCTTTGGCCAAAAATGGCAAAGATTTAGGGATTTCAGCCTCTACGGTGCATCCTATCATCAGGGAATCTGGAGGAATTTCTGAGCATAAAGAAAAAACTGAATGCCCATCATCTTCAGTCCCTTAGAAGGCACTGCATTAAAGCCCAGCATGCTTCTACGATGGACATCACCAAATGGCTTTGGAACACCATGAAAAACTTTATAAACGAGGCTTTATAAACTAGGAGAGGTTGGAAAATGAATGGGAAAGCTCATAATGCTCAACACTGTGGAAATTCTTGCCCTTCAATAAAATAAGCTAATCATCTTGCTGGTAAAGTTGTAGGCAGAAAAAGCTTCACCTTGTTGTGAAGATGTGTGAAAGTGAAGGAGCCAGAACAAGCTGAAAAAAAACAACAAATCTTATCTGAGACAAATGCTGAAAAGTATTAATGATGTTTTTGGTTGATTTTGGTGAGTCCCTCCCCATTCAAAAACATAGAAACCTGGAGTTGTATAACTCAAAATGAGGGGCATTACAAAGATGTCTGTCAAATGGACAGACTTTCCTAGAATGACTAAGACTCTACTATGCACAGCAGAAGTTATATGTCAACAACATCCAGAAATGCTGCTGACTTCTCTGGGCTTGAGCTGAACTGAAATGCACTGATGCACAATGGAAACATGTATTTTCGTCTGAAGAGTCAGCCTTTAAGACTGGTCATGGAAAAATGGATGTTGTGTCCTCCAGGCCAAATAAGTAAAGGACCATTCAGATTCTTACCAGTGTAAAGTTCATGGTATGAAAAGGTATTAGTGAGTAACCTACAATCTGTGAAAGGACATTAATGCCAAACACATTTTGGAGCAACATCTGCTGCCTTTTAGATGCTGTCTTTTTCAGCTCCTTCCATAGTGATTTTTTTCTCATGACACCAAGTGATATTCCATATGTGTTACAATGGTGGGGTGTTAGATTGGCCTGTCTGCAGTCCAGATTTGTCACCTATTGAAAATGTGTGACTTATTAAACTGAATAAAACTCAAAATTTGACACAAATGCTCTGTATAGGTGCACAGCTGAAGATTTGTAGGGATGTATAACAATAGAATGGCAAAAAATATGCTTTCAAATTTGTGTCTTCAATCCCCAACCATTTAGTGAATGCTGTTTAAATGAAAAATGATGTAACTCACAGGTAGACAAGCTTCTGTCCCAACTTTTTGGGAACATATTGCAGGCATCCAACTTAGAATTAGTTTATATTAAAAAAGTACATAAAGTCAAATGCACAATATTTTTTAAATAAGTTTTTATACTATTTTCAATTTAATTTTCAACAGAAATCACTACTCACTACTGTTGTAATCAGAATTTCACACACTCTCCCAAATGTTTTGGAATTTAGAATTGTGTATAAAATTCCCATTTCTTTGTACTGGCAGCTTACCCCATATAACTACCCCATAATATCTTGGTACTTGGTACTTTTTTTTCACTCAAAATGACTCAGCAGTTCTTTGCCCTAGTAGTAGGAGAGGGGATCCAGCGACCCGGAGGTCATGGGTTCGTATCCCAGGCCTGACTGGCTATTCCTTGTGTAAGGCATTTAAGATTTTGGTGCTCTTTTTTTAGACTGTCTTTGAATCCAAAGATTGCAAAGATAGACTGTCATGTTATCCAAAACGAATTACGTATAGTCTTTTGCACAACTTGTTTAACTGGGTACTACCTAGAACAATATAGATAGACTGTAAAATAAAGATATACCTGGCTTCTAACAGCAGGTTTGAAAGGTCTGAACTCAATTACAAAAGACCAAATAAACAGGTAAGAACATCTGTTGCTATTCTGTACTCTGGATTACCCAAATACAGACTGGAAAGCCCTCCAGTCATCCGTAGCAGGACTTCCCCAGAGGAGTCATCATTTGGCTCCACTGCTTGGTTGAGTGGGTTTCAGGCACCCCCTGCAAAGGATAGGGTTAAGGTCAAGGCCTCCCTCACTGCTGGAGCCATTTGATAGGTCTGACAGGCACCTGATGGCACTGTTGTGTTGTCTGTCACCTCCCTGTCTAGTTTGTCTCATTTCAGTGCAATGAAACAGAGGGCAGGGACAGGGCACAGAGGTTGACCTGCCTCTGATCAGCTGAGCGGAACCCCCTGGACCTTGCACCACTGCCCTTCCCCTCTCTTAGCTACACTGTATGTACAAAAGTTTGTAGACACCTGCTCATCCAATTGTTCTTCTTCTCTTTAAAAGAAACTTTTGCTGCAGTAACAGCCTCTAATTTTCTGGGAAGCCTTTCCTCTATATGTAGGAGCATTGCTGTGAGGATTTGATGGCATTCAGCAAAAAAAGCATTAGTGAGGTCAGAGGTACTGATGTTGGATGATTAGTTCTGGATCATGCCAATTCGTCACAAAGGTTTTGGATAAAGCTCCATCCAGTGAATGCAGTTCTACTGCTTCACATCCCAAGGTTGGGGTGTTCTCTACCCCTCAAGCTGATGCTTGGCATTGGGCATCCCATTCTGTTGCCTAATGCTTTTCTGAGGAGATTGTACAAGCTGTGTATATGCAACTTTTAAGTTAGACCTTCATATTTTTCTGTGTGGGTGGGAAAAAGACAAATAAGCTGAAAATACTGCAATCAAGTACTCCTCACCAGTGAGCTAAGTCTTACTTGAATCACGTGAATCGTATCGTGCTCCTCGAATCTGTCTGTAACTGTCAGCGATGGCTGTTTGCTTGCTCCCTGAGGAAGTGGTGCATGGTTCAGAAGGACTGCTGCTCATTCTCATTCCTTCCTTGATTAAAGAAAGGCTCCTCCTTGTGCCTGATTTCTGCCTCCCCCATAAACCATTCAGTGCCACACAGGAGCAGGAAAATGAGACCACAATTTCCTCCACCTTGTTCACCTCCATGGATCCCATGGGAGAACCCGCTCCAGACCTCCAGTACTCTAAAGCTCTGGGTGGGATGATGAGTAATTATTGGTCAGCTGGTCTGTATTATAGCTCTGTTAATTAATGGGCTGTTCTGTGGCCCACCTTGACTTCTGACAGGCTATGTTTGTTAGGTAGCATAAATTTTTATGCTCTTGCACCTTCAAAGCTAGGACAGTTTACTCTCTGGCAGCATTCATAAAGCTACACCTTCATACGTTCTTCACATGAACTGACATAGACCTGCACAAACATTTATAAACAAGTATTTCAAGGGATGTCATTTGCCATAAAGGTATATCAGGTGACAGTGATTTTTGTCTGATGTTAGGTTGTGTCGGGACACTTTCTGGGGTGAAATGACAGAGCTCACTTCACAGTGACATAATGCTGATATAATATGACACGGCTCGCTAAACAGAAGTGAGAACTTTCTGTGGCTGTTAAAGGGAGTGTCATGTTACCATTTGTATGATTTAACATATAAAAAGCTGGCAAACCCAAAGCTTTATAACAAACTACTATAACTTAAGAATAACCTAATAATAACCCTTAGTATGTAATAAACCTGAAATTTTAAGCGGTTAACCCCTTACCAAGCTGTAGGCCTGCTGGCAGGTTTTTACTACATGCTTCTATGACCTAATAAAACCCTATTAGTTTGCACTGAAGTCCTTGTAGTTACTAAATAATAAGCCTTAGTGTGTTTTAAGGGGTTAAATTATGTCACATCATCACCGTTCTGTCATTGTGTTATTCCATTAGCTACAGTCAGTTGTCATAGCGTGCTATGCCATTTTACCCCAAACATTGGCATGATGTACCCCAATGTTAGAAACAATTATGACCTGATGTAGGTGATATGACAACTTCGTATTAAAGTTGACAATGGCAGCCTTTATAATAGACCCATAGGAATAAGCCTTTGTAAATGTTTATGTAGGTTTATGCCATTTTTTATGATGAGCTCATGTAGGTATCATGAACACTGTCCTACAGTGAGGTGAAAAGTTAACATTTTTATGGACCCAGAGGGTGAAACTACTCTCCACCCTTCTCACCTATCCTGTCCCAGAGTTACCCTGGTGTATGCATTTAGACTAACCTCTGCCATTAATATCATTGTGACCTTTGTCATGATGAGTCACTTGATAAGATTCCTATTCTCATAATCAGTTTATGTTCAGTACAGAGTCGAGCTGTTTATTACTCCCTGTCTTTAATCTGTGCTTCAGAAACACTTAGACGAATGGGGTCTACTCATGTCTACTGAACATGTGCAAATCAGACAAACTACGGGCTTGTCTGAGGGAATGATGGTATCGCCCGGCCTCTGACCCCAGGACCATTGACTCTGGAAGTGGCCTCTTTATGTGGCACAGTAATTGACTAATGAAAGACTTCCGCTGTTCCATGAGACTCGCCGTCTTCCACTGGCTAGCGAGGGGGTGCGAACGTGGGCTGTATTTATGAGAGGACAGCTTGTAAGTGTGGAAGGATGCTTTACTGAGATGTTTCTTACTCTTTTATGAAGTAGGGTTGCGCTGTTAAAAATAAAGGTGCCAGAAAGGCTTTGAACGATGCCAGATAAGACTTTTGGTTCTTTGAACAAACAAGTGCAGCTCTTTAAAGAATATTTTTGCGATTTTAAAGTTACAGAGTTAAAAATAAAGGTATCCAAAAGTGTTCTGTGGAGCAAAGCCACAAAAGACACACTTGAAGAACCCTTCAATGGACGATTCTTTAACAAACTAGCTTTTCAAATCAGATCTGGAGTTTGAAGAAACTATTTAAGGTTTAAAGAACCTTAACATGTAATAGGTTCTAAACCAACTAGGGTTTTTTGTCAAGCTTTAGTTTTGTAAAGGATGTTTGGAGTGTGGAGAACATTTTCGAACTTAAGGTTCTATACCAATTAATGATCTTTTCTAAAGTCTGTTTTTTGTAATTGAGATGCAGAGGATAAAGAAGTGTTTTGAAGTTTAAATAACCTCCACATAAAGTAAGGATTCTTCATCAATTAGATTTCATTCCTATTCCTAGAACCATATATCAAAGTGAAGAACAGTTTAGGAGCCTTTATTAAGTGCAAATCTCTCTCTTACATTTGCATGAACTTAATACAGAACCATCCACCAGCAATGCCCTGTTGATGGTGTTGATATGCCTTATATTAATATAGTTAACATGTTGTAATAGCAAACTCTAATATGCAGCAACTTCACGAGTGACAGTTTATTATTGATGGTTAATCATTATTACATATTGACATATGAATATTAAGCATTTCATTTGAATTGTAGAATTAGAATCATTATTATTGTTCGTTAATGATTCAGTTACTTGATATATAAGATAAGAACAATTCATCATAATTACAAATGAATTTTCTACATCTCGTTTTAAGTGTTTAAGTACTACTTAAATAAATGCCATGTGATGCATTAACTTCTCTTTAATACATAATTAATCATAATTAACTGGTTAATAAATACATTCCAAAACCTTAACTATCATTATCATTGGACCCCTGATATAAAGTGACAAATGTGTAATATATTTATAAATACCATATTACTTACTGCTTTAATGACTTGTATATCACCAAATAAGTGGTTAATAATTCAAAAAAATGATTAATAAACAAGTAATAATTCTATACAGTCATCCACAAAATTGACCACTGGTCAATTCCATGTCTTGTTGATTTTCTAAGTGAAAATAAGTTAACACACCCTCTGCATATTTTAATACAGAAATACTGTTTATTTCTAGAATTTGATATATTTTGCAGAAAAAAACCCATAAAATTCCAGCACATTTTATATTTCAGCAACTAAATAGAAATGCACACACTAAGACTAGCAGAAAAGTGCCTGAGCCCTGTTCAAACTTTTGCATATGACTATAATTAGTGACTAATACATAATTAACAAACTATTATACAGTGATTACATTGCCATTTCTAGGGACATGTTATTATGAAGGGTTCCCATATTTAAATCACATCTGTAAATCAAATTTAGTTCATATAGTTAAACAAAATAGGGAAACTTTACAGCAGGTTAAGGGAAACGACTGAGCGGGGAACAACTAGACAAGGCAGGACGAAAAACACTGAAAGAAAGAGAGCGAGAGAGCAATGGAAGGAGGGGGCCCCGGGTCCCAGGCCATGTCTGGGTCTGTCTCTTTGTCCCCAGCTGACCCCTGATCCCCTGCCTGGCCTCTGCGCCTCTCACCTGGCCCGTCTCTCTGTGTGCGGGGGTAACGGGATACCTGTCACTGGCACTAATGGCCTTTGAAGGACCTGGCTAATCCCCAGAGGCTGCATTCAGCAAGGCATAAAGGGGGAACGGGGCCGAGGGCAGGTCCCTGAAACTGTACAAGCGACGGATTGTGTGAGAGGGAACATCACCCAAGTGTGCAGTTCAGTCGAGGCAGTGTGAGAAAGGGCTTTCATCCGAGCAAAAGGCTACCACTGCCGCCGGTTCCAGCTTACACTGCCCTAATTACCGGCCTAATGGTGTATACAAAACGTCATTTTGAAACATGCTGCTTTAAAAGCGAAAGCGATGACCTCTATAATGCAATAGCAGCATGAAGAATAGCCGCTGAAACACAGTCGTGTGAGTTTCCGAACCGAAATCGGTACTGCATTGAATATTGCTTTTCTTTTTCTGTCAGGACAGCTTGAGTGAATGTGGCATATGCTTTTTTATATTGTAACATGATGAAGCTCAAGACGAGAAAGAGAGACTGAGTCCCGTGCAGGTGTTTTATATTATAGCCCAAGGACATTTATTAGGGAGGACAGTGAATGCTTGGCAAGGCTGTTAAACTTTACTGAGTGTGACATGGTCAAAAAGGGTTGTTTCTTTTTGAACGACGGTGATTAAATCACGTGGCATATGTGAGCTGTAAATTCCCCAAAATAAAATCTGGGATCACTCTTAGCATTCTACCAGCAGTGGACTGGACACTGCACTATATTTGCACTATTATATCTGACAGTATCTAGCATTCTCTGTCCAGCTGTTCCACATTTTGTTCAAATGGGATCACCTTTTGATATCTTTGGATTGAAATGAAGGTTACCAATGGTGAGCAGTGACTATTAGAACTGGGCCTTCAGTTTGGGCCATAAATGTCAAAACTGCAAAGAACGAGAAAATAAAGCAGCTATAGATAATGCTAATTATCTTGCAACCCTATGGGATTTCTAATCGTATGTAATCATTAAGCTAAGGTTTAGAGGTCTTCACATCCAGACCTTGCATATAGTTTCTAGGCCTTGATTCCACTGGTAGGTATGAGACTAGGTGGCCAAATAATGACATACACAGCTCAATTTACCAGTTGGGAAATTTGAATGTTGTAGAAGACACTCAGTATTTTTATCTGAGGCTTGTAACAGACATTAACATGAGCCCTGGCATGGTCTTCATTTTTAACTCACTTAAAACTTATTTAGACTACAGCTTGCTTTTGCCGTCAAGTCAAGTCAGGCTTTGTTATCATTTCAGCTATATGCAACTAACAGTGAAACGAAACAACATAGTGACATATCTAGAACTTTCAGAAGGCCTGGAGTGAAGTTTTTCCACACTAACTTGGAAATCAAAGCCAAATTTATTGATTTCACTGTCACTTCCTAATTATGTTGGTCGATAAGTTAATATGTAAGGCCTCCAGTTTGGCTTCTGAAGGCCTAACCAATAGGAAAGCTTGCTCAGCTGTATCTACCTAGATACTATGTGGCAGTAAATCTGAACATTTTAAGACCTTACAATACAAAAATACAAAATTTTTTTGCAAATTACCCATGTATTGGCACTAATACAATCCCATTTACCATAACAGACCCTGACTTTGGAACTTTACACTGGTAACAATCTGGATGTTCCTTTTCTTCTCTGGTCCAAGGACAGACAGTCCATTATTTCCATAAATAATCTGAAAGGATGACTCATCAGACCATAGTACATGTTTCCGTCATCATTATACACATCAGTCTTTTTTCAGATGAGCTTGAACCCAGAGAAGTCGGCAGCGTTTCTGGACATTTTTCGATATATGACTTCCACTGTGCATAGTACAGTGTCATCTTGTATTTGTGGAGCAGTTATTGACAGTGGTTTGTTAAAGTACTTCTGAGCCCATGCAGTGATATCCATTACAGAAGCATGTTGTTTTTTGATGCAGTGTTGTCTGAGGGACTCGAAAGTCACAGGCATTCAGTTGCTTTTTATTTTGAGATTCTTTGAGTTCTTTGTTTACTTTCTTACCATCCACATGCATTAGTTGTGTTCTTAGTCCAGCCCCTTGTTTTCTTTACTCCGCCCCTGATTCGTTTCACCTATTTCCCACCTGTCCCTCGTCATCCCTGTGATTATTTAAGCCCTGTGTTTGCCCCTAGATTTTGTTGGTCTTTGTTTGCTGGATGTTTTGTTTGTTTGATGTTTGACTTTCTGGTCTTTGAGTGTATCGTGTGTTCTGTTCGTCATGTCTGTCCCACGATCTCTCCATGTTGGCTGTATGAACCTGGACTGTTACGAATACAACCCTGGATTTGCCCAAAATAAAACTTGCTTATCTCCGCATATGCATCCGCCTCATCGCTCCCCACAGTTACACTCCTGTTCCCACTTTTTGGAACTTATTGCAGGCATCAATTTCAGAATATGAGTATATTTATAAAAACAGTGAAGTTGATAAGATGAACATTAACACATGTGATATCTTTTATTTGCATTTCACATACTATCCCAACTTTTTTGGAACATGGTACATCGTCACTGTACATTTGCTCTTGAATTACAATTGAATTGTCATTAAAAAGTCTTAAAAAGCTTTCAGTTTAACTTGAGGATGCCTGCAGACACCCTCGGCTTCACATGAATTTCCTTTCCACTTCAACCACACATACACATGCACACCAACATGCTGGGTTTGTTTGCTCTCAGGTTCCTTCCCAATTACATTATTCTTGGTCAGCCTTCTTCTAAAAACAGCAAAGACCACACAAATTATAACATCATTAATAATGAGAAGTTATGTTTATTACTGTTGGGATGTCATGACTGCTAAATTAGACTTGAGAACCATTCTAAGTGGTGAATACTATTTGAAAGCCAGCCAGACAGCCACAGCACACACAATACTGCGTCTGGTAAAACAAGGAGGTCGGCATGAAAATTCTGCATCTGTCACGTCTTAACTCCTCAATCAAAGTCCGGCACTGCAGCAAGAGAAGGAAAAGAAAATATGAATGTATATGTGGATGGAAGTGGTCCCAGGGGTGTGAGGCAAGCTGTAAAGCAGAGGTCACTCTGTGTGTGTATGTGTTGTTTGAGACGTGTGTCATAGCCTTTTGGGTGGGATGAATAAATCTTGCTGGACTTCAGAGGCTTAATAGGTATGATGCACATCCGGAAACACAGGCTTGTGCACAGACTCCCACAGCTGGCCCTGTGTAGACTCTCTCCAGAACACTCTCAGAGCTACCTGTGAGCTTGTAGAGGATGCACAGTTTATAACTCAGCACTAGCAAGAAAACAAAAGTATTGCAAGCTTCTCGTACAACAGGCAAACAATCTAAACAGATTTTTATTTAGAAATAGCTCTGGATGTTGCTCATAAACATTTTGTTTTGAGGTAGCTGCTCTTGGAGCATTTCTGGGTTTTCAAACAACATCAGCTGTTCAAATTTTAATCAGTATCAGTGTCTTGTTAGTCACAGGCCTTTTGAATGATGTCTACCATGACTGGCCATTTCTGTCTAAACAAACCACTGAAAAGACTGAAAACTCTCTTAGAAGGGTCTTATTTCTTTAGATTACTTTTACAGGATGTGATAAGTAATCTCATTAAGGGTTGAGAGAGGTCATTATATCATTTTTAATGGATTGCTTTATTGAGCGCCAACCATTTACAGTTATGGCATTTAGAAGATGCTCTTTTCCAGATCCACACAGAGAATGTATGCTAGCTAGTTCAAAAAGTACCTATAAACTAAGATATTGATAGAAGCAATAGCTAGTGTTAGAAATATACAAAATACAGAGTTGAGACACAGCATAAGTGCAATACAATACATTTCAATTAGTGCTGTTAGTGTTCAGTTAGGTGTTTGACAAAGGGATGGGTCTTTAGTTTGGACAGCTGGGAGAAATTTGTTCCATTACTGGGGTGCCAGGTCAGGAAACAGCACTGATGCTTGTTTTCCATGTGTCCTGAAGGATAGTGGGTCAAGCTGAGCTCTACTTGAAGCTCAAAGTTTTGGCCTTTGTCATCGGGTAGTGAGGGGCCGGTCAAATTCTGGGTAAGTAGGTAAGCATTGGGGTTTTATATCTTATCTGGGCAGCTACATTAAGCCAGTGGAGGGAACACAGCAATGGAGTGACATGAGTAAACCTTATAAGATTGAAGACGAGCCATGCTGCTGCTTTTCTGGATTAGTTGCAAGGTCCTGATAGCCTGCATTAGGAGTCTAACCAGGAATGAGTTGCAGTAGTCAAGCCTTGAGATGGCAAGAGACTGAACAAGCACCTGGGTAGCCTACCTAGAGAGAAAGGGTCAAATCCTCCAGATGTTAAAGAGGAGAGACCTGCATGAGTCAGATTCTGAGTTAAAGAGCTGAGTCAGTGACAACTGGTCATCTAGAATCACACCAAGGCTGTTTACATCCTTAATTGGAATGACCAAGGAGTTTTGAAATGAGACGGCAACGTCATGGTAAGCCCCTGTAATTCTAGGGACAAACGAGCTAGGATTCAGTTCAGGTTCAGGAGGTGGGCAGCCATTCATGAAGAGATTCCAGCCAGATGTACCAAGATGTGACTGGAAACCTGAGCTTCAGAAGCTGTGAAATTAAAGATTTGTTGAGTGTCCACCCCAATACAAATTAGAAGCGAGGTCTCCCATATCACTCAATACCAGGCTAGAAGGGTGAAGGCTAGCAAGTATTAAGCACTACTGCCTGTTTTTAAAGTCTCACTAATGCAATGTTATTGGACAGCTCAACATGCTTGGAGGAGAACACTAACTACCAATTCTGTTACATCAACTAACAGACATGCACTTTGGCTAGTGTTGTGCTTAAGCTCCCGGCTGCTGGTCACAGACGGCTGTGGCATCATTGGGGATTAAACTGGCCCCAAATGCTCAGGTGGTTGCACTTCTCAGGGGATCATTTTTTACTTATTTATTTATTTAAAGATGCCCCTAAGTGCTAGAAAAGCAATAATGTACAAAGAGGTGCAACCTTTTAGGCCTGCAATTTCACAGATTAGTGTCACATAGACCAAAATTTGCACCCTTTTGCTTTCTGTTGCATGTCAGGAACTTATGGTTGCTATTAAATCAACCTGATGTCAAAATTGACATTTTTACCCTTTTATTTCATGTCCCTGGTCATCCTAAGCACAAATCATCATATACCATTTAGAAAACAGAGTTTTTGTTTTTTGCAACCAAAATGTGATGATTTTTGCCCACTTAAAAGTTTGCCATCCCCACCTATCATCAAAAGAATGCACTGAGCCAACTCGGAGATGCTCTCTAATACCGTGCTTTTAATATTTAATATAAAATTTAATATTTTAAAAAATCATGATATTGCCCATTTGTGCAGGATTTATTTTTGTTATTTTGTGCTTCCAATAGTCCTGCCCACCTGCTACAAATCCGTTTTTAGATGATGTGATGACACACTGAGTTATGCTATGTTGTTTTTCATACCATGAGGTCAAACAGTAACAAGGTAGAAATGGCCATCATCTTTACCAAAGTTCTAAAAAACATATTTCAGGCTTTGGCTTTTGATTTTGTGATCATGTACATAATTAAAGATTTGCAGGTCTATTGTATGAAAGAGCTTGAACAAAAATTTGGAATGTTAGTCTCAAAGAAAACTTCCTAATTTACTTTTCTGACATTCACATTACCTCTAATTTCAACAGTCATGCCCAAACAAACCAAATGTAAATGTCCTTAAAATTGCATGTGATTTGAGAATCATGCTCTTCACAGAGATGCGATTGACTTGTTTACTGTCATTGTGCCTGACATGCCACATGCAAGCTCACCTTATCCATAGACATCATCGTGCTCAGATTGCAGGATCACCACTAACATGATCATGCTATTGCTCTGTAACCAGGAAAACCACAGCGCATCAACAGCACATCAACATAAGCTTTATTTCTTTATTACTGAGCTTTATTTCCACTACTATGATTTTATAAAACCATAAACACTCAAAAAACCATTTGCATGCTTAATGGTTCTTGCAAAAAGGAAAAAGGTTTGACATCATAACATTCGCAGAACCTTTTGTGGTGCAATACAGAACCACTTTGAAAAAGGTTCTGTATAGAACCATATACAATGATTTCTACATCAATCTGAAGAACTATTTACCAAGCAAAGAACAATTTAAACACACAAATGGTTCTTTGTGTCTGTACAGAACCAATGTCTTCACTAAAAAACCCTTTGATGAACCGTCTTTGTAAAGATTGTAGTCAAAGTTACTCTGCCATTTACAATATGTAAATGTTGAAAACACCTGAATAGGTAAACCTGACCACACTGTGAGGGTTCCAAAGTGCGAGCCCAAGGCCCCGAGCGGCCCGAAACCATAGTTCTCACAAGTCAGCACCAAGCTGTCCCGAGAAGTAGTGGCTGGTGTGGCCTTTTGTGGTTTGAAAACCCACCACACACAGGCCAAGACGGAGGCCTGCTCTAGAGCACCTCGGAGGAGGCAGATCAGATCAAAGGTCCTGGTCACGGCCATTAGGCCCGGCAGCGAGGATCCCAACATGAAAAGCCTGTGTTTTGAAAGGGAGGCATACAAGAGAAAAAGAAGGAGTAGAAAAAAAAACAACAGTGCCCTCTCTTAGCAAACTGTGAAATAATTGAAAAGGTATGTCAATCAAGGGCGAAGGCGCTGTTGGAACCCAGAGATTCCCAGGCTTTTTTCTGAGGGGGCGACAGGCCAGAGAGAGAGAGAGAGAGAGAGAGAGAGAGAGATGCTGAAGGGGGTGACCTGAGAAATTAAAGACCTCCAGGAAAAAAAAAGAGAAGAAGGCAGTTGGGAAAAGCTAGAGAAACTTTGCCCAATCTTTCACTCAGTCTACCCCCTCCTTCTCTTTTAATTGAGGTGGGAGGAACCTTGCTCTCTGTGACAAAAGCCGGGTCATTAATAAGTCCTTGTCGGCTTCCAGATCTCAGGTAGGTAACAAAAGCCTATTGGGAGCAAAGGGCTAGTTGAAGGAAACATAATTTTATGACCCTCCTGACCCCATAACCCCCCCCCCCACACACATACACACACACACACACACACACACACACACCACACAAGACCTTATTACTACCATCTACAACCCTTAGTCCCCCCTCCTTCTCCTCATCCAACTATAATTTCGACAAAAGAAACTCAGTGAGAGTTCCCTTTTCTCTCTCCGCTTCTCTTTTTACCTTTTTTTAAGGTCAAAAAAGGACTGAATGATCTGAAGATGGGCTCACTTCCAACAAAGTGTATGGGGTGGGGGCTAAAAGAGACCGCTGAAGGAATATACAAAAAGAATAAAAAAGACCAAGTAAAGGCCTTGTTCCACGCTTTGAGAAATCCCACGCAAGGTCGGAAAACGGCCAGTCCACAGTTGACTAAGCACATATAGACCGGGATTTGTTTGTAGTAGCTGTGGCAGGTTATTGACAGGTCGGGCCAAAACGTGACAAAGGTTAAGAGAAGTTGCCAAAGGCTAAAGAAAAGCAAACTCATCTCCATTTAAAACTCACACATACAAAAGACTTTTTGATGCATCTTGTCGTTGCGCACACATACAGCATCGGCAGCTGCAATTCGTTTGCAAAATCCAGCCTATTGGCACTTGGTTTGAGGTGGGATGATGTTAATTAAGGGTCAAAACAGTGATTAGAGATGTGGAAAGTTGCTAGGGCAGGAATACGCCAGCAACCTAATGAACCTTTTTCACAGTGATTGTTATATACAATTTCCACCTCTTTGAACTAAGCACTGTTTTGAATTTAATAGTGGCGGAATATATTTCCATATTCTATGTTGTATGATTTTTGTCTTCATAAGCAAGTCAAAATTTCTAAATTGTAGGAATATAAATTTACATTTTTTAATTGTGGCAGTGGTTCAGGATTGCTTGATACAAAGGAAGCTGCAGTTGTGCTGTCTGTTATCTCAACATAACATTTTCACAGCAGGTGGTTCTTATTCCTCATTGCTCCCTAGCAGCTCAACGCTGAGTCACATCATTTCACACACAGAGAGCCAGCAGCGTCCTCCTTAATCTGATAACAGACTCAAGGAGGAAATATTTTATTTGATGATAGCAATTGGTTAATATCTAAGTTGAGCTATGGGACTTGCAGAAGGAGGTTATGAGAGTTACTACAGTTGACAACAATAACAAATTAGCATGTGTTTAAAAAGGCAAGATCAGCTCCCGAGTGATGCAACCATTTAAACCTTTGCCCTATCATCAGGAGATCGTGAGTTCGATCCCTGGTGATGCTATAGCCATCCGTAGCTGGGAATCCAAGAGAGCACAACTGGCCTTGTTCTCTCTGGGTGGGTTGGATGGCCCCCCTTCTCCCCCCATCACTCAATGCAATGCTAGTCAGCACTAGTGTTGGTAGTATTGTGTGATTGGGGGAGTCCTAATAGCGGGTGGATTGTATTCATTTAATTCTGTTATGTTGGCAACATCATGCGACATCATGCGACATCATACGACATCATGCGACTGTTCACTTCTTTCACTTTGGAGCTTTGTTATTATAATTTATAACAAAAATACATCAAAAAAGAGAAGAATAAAGCCTAATTTCCTATGCTGATAGATGCAAGACTAAGACATTCAAATGCCGTTCTATGAATTTCTTAGTATTTAAATACTTTAGTTTTTTTCTCTTGATACTTTTTTAAAGGAAGTGCTTTTACTTAATTTTTCAAGGGGATGATACTTAGGCTACTCTACTCCCCTCTGGTCACTACAAATGTGATGTTTGAAACAACACATACAAACATGTTTGCTGCACTTTACGTAACGTAAAGCTGATGACTTAATCCATTCAGGATCTTTCTCAGAGTTTCTTTCTCGGATCAGTTTAACTTCTGTCAAACATCACTTTAGCACTTAATACTTTGTCTCCCTTCTAAAGTCCCCAAGAACATTTTCATTTTATTTTCTAACACTGTGGGCGTGTGAGTGGTAAATTAAAAAAACATGATAAGGTTGATGATGTAATACCTCAAGCTCCTTACTATTCCAAATGGCTTTGAACACAATGGAGGGCACTATATGTAGTCAAACATCCAGAGCCTGGCTGATGTTTATGGGTTAACACCTTGTATAGATCAAAGGGAAGTAGGACAGGGCAGGACAGAGTGACTGCCGAAAACTTAAAGGCTAGTTATCAACGTTTATTCTACCTTGACATTGAATTCGAAATGTTAAAAGATACAGTAGCAGAAGAGGAAACACAGCGATGATTCTGCTGTGAGAAGTGCTTTTTATTACACACACCAGCAGAAAGGCACATACAGAACACTGAAACCTTTTGGGGGGGGGGGGGGGGGGGGGGGGGGTCATCACTAGCCACGTTCTTCAACTTGACACTAAATAACACAATAAACATGTACAAACAACTTAAACTAACAACTAACAACACCAAAAAACACAAGTCCCTTTGTTGGGGGGTACGCACTACCATGAGCCTTTGAGTCGTTTGCCTAGCCACACCTCCAGAGTTATTTGGTGCCAGTGCCAGCCAGTAGTAGGACTAGGGGTGGGATAAAACATTGATACTGTGATATATCGTATTGCTTTCTTTCGCGATACATTATCAATACAATGGCACCAAATATCAATTTATTTTTTGAAATATGCATGACTGTAAACGCTCCAAATGGCCTCTTACCAGATTCATTATTTATTGATTCCACATAGTGGTGCCAAGGTGCTAAAGAAATGAATAGAGTAAACCTGCAGTGAAGAAAAAGAAACGGGGGAAATGGCGGATAACCGGGGGAAAACAAGCAGAAAAACATCATCCCCTTTCACGTCGAAGGCCTGGGCCCACTTCAGCTTTTACAGCATTGAAAGGACAAATGAAACAAAGACTATGCTATTTGCAAGAATTGTCTCATTAAAATAATACACTGGCAACACAGTGAACATGCATAGCCACCTTATTCATCATCATCCTGATCTGGTTGTTGAGAAATCAGCTAACGTTGCCACAACTAGAAGTCAGCCTACAATTAATACAACTTCTAAAGCAATTTTTAAAGTTAGAAAAGATTTTAGTGAGGCACTATTGTGTTCTACCTTTAAACACTTTAACCCCAGAACTGTTCTGCTTTCTGCAGTTTATGGCTATTTTACATTGGAAGGATGACACAGTCAGTGCATGTGTGTTAAAGAGGCATGAACTAAGTTATGTGCTTTATTGTTCATTGTGAGACTGATGCTATTAAATACATAATTCCTGATGTTTGCTTATTTAGGAGGGTTTTATTTTCAGATGCTGTATCATGATGTATTGTAGAAGACTGTCCGGCAGTATACTGAGTTTCACAGACTCGCAGAATCGTGGTATCATCATTATTGTGGGCAACATATTGTGATTATATCGTAGATACCCAGTGATTTCCAACCCTACAGGATGCTACAATATATTTATATTATATTTTTTCTTGAAAATAACACTTTGAAAAGTCTATAACTTGTCAACAACCTTTACATAATGTGGAATTTCTTTAAACGTTACACATGCACATCTCATTTATAAAAATGGTTCTTTTCCTCTTCCCAGGTCCTTTAGTGGCCATTCCACTGGCAGAATGAAAAACATATTATATTCTTTTAATTAAGCTGATGAACTAGGACACTGTCGGCTCTCTGTGTTGAGCTGCTAGCGAGCAATGAGGGGCAAATACTGAGATAAACAGCACAACTGCAGTTTTCTTCATGTACAAAAAAGCCCTGAAATATGTTTAGCATCACGTCTATAAATTCAGTCATTGAAAACATCAAAAAAGGAAAAATGCTTAGCATTGGCATGCTAATTGTTAGCCACTTGTTAGCACATTACTATTATTATTTTTTACATGGTTCATGAAAAGTGATGGGAAAAATATCAACCTTGTGGTATAGCATGTTAATTCTTACCCACATAGTTCCCTGCTGATTTCACCTGGTCCCCAAAGGGGAAAAAGCAGCTACCCCCTGCTGGTCAAACTAGTGTAACAGGCTAAATGTGAGCATTTTTATTATATGATACCCAACTGACGCATCTCAGTAATGGAAAAAATACTTAGTAGTGCGCTTTCATTTTTCACTTTGCATTTTTTTCCATCTTACCATTCACCCCAAAACTACCATAATAGAAAATAACATGTAAGCACTAGTCATGGGGCTGGAGTCATGGGTTGGAGTTTAATGAAGCCACCTTGCTGCTTGATCCCCTGAGCTGAGAGGACGTGAATGAACAAGTCACCTAACCCCCAACTGCTCCCTAGGCTCTGTGGAAAGGGCTGCCCACCGGTCCGGGCAACTGTGCTCACTGGTGCATATGTGGTGTTTCACTGCACAGATGGGTTAGATTGTGGAGGTAAAATTTCCCCCGTTGTGGGACTAATAAGGGTCACTTAGTCTAATCTAATTTTAAAAATTACATTACTGAATGTGGTTGTTTTAGTTTAGTGGGTAACCCCTCTGCCTTCTATGCTGTAGACTGGGGTTCAATCCCCACATAGGTAAACACCCTACACTATACCAATATTCCAAAGTCCTTGAGCAAGACTCCTAACACTAACTTTGCCACCCTGTGTTAAAAAGATGATCAGATTGTAAGTTGCTCTGGATGAGGGTGTCTGCCAAATGCTGAAAATGAATGTTGATTTTCTTGCTCACCTGTTGTGTAAAGCATGCATGTCTCTATTGTAGTATATTCCAACACATTATTAAAGAATAGAGCAATAAATGAGGGACCTCCTAAACAGGCAGGAGTTACACTTTATGGCTAGTATGAAAAGGAGTTAAACCATTGATTGAAAGGCTTTTAAAGAGAACCAAAAGTGCTTCTTCTATGACATCACTCCAAAGAACCCTTTCTGGCCCTTAGCAAGCCATGTGCCCATCCGGCAGGCCCAAAGTTTTATTACACACTTTATTACACAACCTAGGAATAGGTCCATTCGTTTGCACTGAAGTCCCTGTAGTTACTGAATAATAAGCCTTTGTATGATAGAAACCTGGACTGTTTAGTGGATATAAGCATACCAAATACAACTAACATGCTACCTAAATGTCAGCTAATCTTTACGAGTCCTGCCAGACTGTTATGTGCTACTGAAGAGAAGTCTCGACTCCCCAAGGCTCACACCTCGGCATGGCTAATGACAGAGATTAAAAGTGGCAGCACTTTCAGGCACCGGTGCTTTTCATTTGACTGGTTGAGCCCTCATAAACTCACTGTGAGCCTCAGTCAACAGGGAAGCTGGCTTACGAGGTGCTTGCACGCTTCCACCATGCTATGATGTTTGCATACACGCTAAGGAAACACATGCAGGAAAAAACACACTCTGGCCTTCAAAGTGCAGGCATTCCTGGCGGACACGATGAATGGGACTGCAGCTGTCGGACTGTACCTGCATGGCCTGCCAGAATGGCTTCAAACCCGGGACTGGGTCTGCTTCACCTGCACATGTCAAAGAAGAAAGTCACTTGTTTTGTTTATTTACTCTCTTTCTCTTCCTGAGAAGGACGATGACTTCACCTGGCATGTGTACGAACACTTATTGGCTTTCACTACATGGAGAGCCATTTGAAAGCATTCGATATAAGAGCCAGGGTCCACCTCACATTACTGAATGCATGCACTGAATTGACATGATTAATATGTTTCAAGTGGCAGCACATGAATAAAATACATTACAGGATCACAATAACTGTCAAAATAAGAGCCCTTATAAAAAACAGCTGTGTTAATGATGCATGTTTTCTTTGTGTGCAACCACCTGATACAATAGTGGGTTATATTTGAAAACTTAGCTCAGATTTGTGGCCTAAAATAAATTGATGATGTTAAAATGAACAGCCCTTCTCGTATGAAAACTCTGTTGAAGTCTGTCAGAACCTGTGGAGAGCAGTGCATTAGCAAGGAGACTAAAAATGAGCTTGCTATCTATTATAGCTAATTTATTTATCCTTTCATTGTCTTTTTCCAGCAAAGTCAACAGATTTCACTTTGCTGATCATTTGATCTTCAACAGATAAAAACCAAGTTCCAAGAGAGATGGAACAGTTTCCTGTTTTTTATTTGCAGGTAACATGGTATACAGTGACCTGTATTTAACAAAATAATGGGTGTTTCACATTATGAACTTTTAATAAATATATGCTCATTCTGAATTTTACTACTGCGTTTTAGGGCCACTCTTAATAAAAATCAAAATAGTAGACTTTGAGAATAAAGTCGTAATATTTCGAGAAAAAAGATGATATTTTGAGAAAACAGTCCTATTATGTCAAGAAAAACCATCATACTATTTTAAGAAAAAAGAAGCCATAATATTTAGTGAAAAAAAGAGATATTGAGAGGTGTTTCACCCTCAACAGTGCATAATATTAGCAAAGATTCAGGGAATCCGGAGAAATCTCTATGCATAAAGGAAAAGGCCAAGAACACAACTGAAGGCCTGTGACCTTCAATCCCTCAGACACTCAGCACTGCATTAAAAATGATGCTTCTATGATGGACATCACCATATGGACTAGGTAACACTTGTCAATAAAAACAGTATGGCTGCATAATCAGAGAGGCTAGCCTCGCCTCTGTCTGTGGACAGATTCCAGTTGGCCTACGTCTTCTCTCTTTGAACACATTATAGGTGGATTTTTCCTTTCACTTTTCCTTTCACTTTCCTTTCCTTGCTGTACAGCTTATAGCAACCACTCTTATCAAGAGACAATTTTAAGTTTTCCGCAAACAAAATACTTGCTTTACCACCAAAGCGGAGTTCTGAACCCCAGTCGTGCAAATTATAACATTGCTCATAATGCTATTCAATTGCAGTGTTACTCTATTTAAGAGCTCCACAGAGCCTCAAATAAGTCCCTGTTTTACATTTTAAAAATGTGGTTTAGAAAGTTATTAGTGCTTCTTCCTGCTATTTGTTTAGATGTTCTTCAAAATAACCATGCTAGATTATTTATTGGTGGGGTTTCCAGCACTCATGACAGATCTGAGTTACTGAAGGCAGCAATACTGCACCACACCCTCCGAGGCAGCAGTACCCCTCTTATCACTGGGGTGGTATGCTCAAGAGTACATCTCAGTACTTTTAGTCAGGGAACATAATTGTGCCATAATCCACACACCCTGTCTCATCTCCAGGCTTCTATTTTATTGCTCTATTTTAAAATATTAGGTCAGGAAAAGGTAGAAATATGAACTTTTCACCTGGAAAAACTTATTTAAGGTACAAAAACTGGATTTTAAAACTGCTGTTGTATCTTTGAGGTACATTTACACTGTTTTGACCTTGATGAACGTAAACTTTACCTGCACAATACCTTTATTTCAAAAGGAATTGGGGCAGTCATGGGCTGGAGGTTAGGGAACCAGCCTCGTGACTGGAAGGTCACCAGTTCGATCCACAGAGCTGGCAGCACATGAATGAGGTGTCCTTGAGCAAGACACCTAACCCCCAACTGCTCCCTGGGCACTGCGAATTGGGCTGCCCACCGCTCCGGGCAAGTGTGCAAGTATGTTCACTAGAGTGTATGTGGTGTTTCACTTCATGGATGGGTTAAATACAGAGGTGAAATTACCCCGTTGTGGGACTAATAAAGGTCTCTTAATCTTATTTCTAAGCTTGTGAACCCACTATCTCTATTTCTGGGGTGACTTACTGAAATGGATTGCCATTTAAAAGACAGTTATTATGCATGCTGACCAAAAGGGCATTGTGTGGCAGTCTGAGTTCAGCTGGGCAGGGACTCGATCTGTACACAGAGTGTCACACTAGTATGCCCTATTGTTGGATTCTAAACCTTAAATAAAGGCACAGATTCCCTTTTATTGAGCAAATCAAAATGAATGTTACATACTAATGCAAGGTCATCCCTTTTGTTTAGTCTTAGTTAACTTAGCTGTGACTGCTAAAGCTGACACTGCTCACTAATTTCAGAGATTGATAGTGTGGGCTGTCATAAAAGTTAGTCAGGACATTCTGCTGGCAAACAATGAACCAATCAGATACCAGTATAATCAATTCCACTGTGAAATGTTCCTTGCGGAGATGTCCTGAATGCTATTTGCAAACAGATAAGCATCCTGTTAAACAACTAAATAGGTGCAGCGCCCTTATGTGTGCGGCCTCTCGAACAAACCGGAGAGATCAAGGAACTGTTGCAAACATGGCTCAGAGCCTAGATTCTCCTTCTGAAGATTTATATCTTCTAATCATTGCCTATAAGCAGATCTCAGGCTCCAAGGACTTTCGTTTGCCACCTTCAGCATGTGTTCAGCATTCATCGACGGATTCCTGTATTTGCTGCCTTCATGTCCCTGCTGGCACTTGGTCAACATCTCATTCAGCACCTTGATCTGTGTTTATAGTCCAGTGCCAACAGCTGATCTGTCTGAGTCGTTTCCCATCATGGTATTACGCATCCCCCAGCGAAGACCACATGTTTCCTACGATGTTGCCTTTTGGCTTTTTGAGCTACGTTGTATGGCTCTTAAGTAGCACGGGTGATCCCAGTAGATAGCATCATCTAAGGGACATCAGGGTCCCATAGAAACAGTGTCAGGAGGAATTCTTCAAGAGAGCATCCCGTACGGCAATCACATCCCTTTCAGGGTTTGGTAGGGAAAGGTTCTGTAAGGGTCCAGCCTGCACTGCTCTCCCGTAACAGGTTCAGCCTGGTGGCAGAAGATTTGGTCTAAGGCCATGAAAATGGTCTGGCTTCTTGTTTTCAAAAGCAAATCAGACAAGAAGATCTCAGACCTGGACTGTGATTGTCAAGCAATTAAAGATACAGGCTTTTTTGATCTTCAGCGAGGAGCATCTGTGATGCCATAAAGAAATGACTGGGACAATGACGTGGGACAAATATGGGCACTTTCTGTTTGACTTGTCTACAACACAAGACAAATGGCAAATAACATAAGCACTCTCCTAAAAATAAATCGTCTTTGCACGATACCAGAGATGAACCACTTTTGGTTCCATAAAGGACCTTTCAGTGGATGGTTCTTTAAAGAAGCATGTGAGATGTGTGAGCGTGAAGAGTGTATTTGAAGGTTCCTAACCTTTAAAAGGTTCTTAGGACTCAAAAAATTGGGCCTCGTTCACCAGTTCATAAAATTTCAAAATGTCTTCATAAAACACACAGTTTTCACAAAGATTCTGATACTCACCCATGTTTAGTTGTTTGGGATTGGTTTTCAGGTAAGAACAGAATTTAAACACTCAAGAGCACAATATTGCGAACAATTTTGTGGTTTAAGGACACATCATGAATCTGATGTAGACTTTTTCTTAGGACTCAAGAACACATTAAAGAAAAATCTTAAGAAGATATTGGTGAAGTAGGCCCATGGTTTCTAAGGTCACTGTGGAAAATGAGAAGTCTGCTCAACTTAAAATGATATAGTAATTGATTACATCTCTTTTCTTGAGTTCACCCAACTCAAAGTTTGTAGCTGAGTCAAAAATTCTCCCATCCAGCATATTTTCCTCTTGGGCTTCTGGATATGGACAGCTATGGTGTTGCTGGGATTCAAACTAACAGTCTCCTGATGCTGGGAATGAATTATTGGACAGTTGCACCACATGAGATTTTCACACCAAATGTTTTCTCCAGCGTATTAAACATTTGTAGACACAAAATCTGAGTTACTCCATGTTTTCCTCAGTGGTGCAGTGAACTAAGCCATCACTGTAACAGGAGGTTGTGAGTTTGAGCCCCAGTGATGCCATAGCCCTCCATAAGTGCATACTCAAGAGAAAAACATCTACCAGAATTGTGTGATGGAAAGACTCCTGGCTAGTGGGGAGGTTGAGCATAAAAACAAAACTTTATTTACAGAATGAAAAAAAATGTAATACAGTTTAAGTTCACATTTAGATAAATGTTCAAGTGCAACCACACCATTGCTGTTATAATAAAATCTCCAGGAAAAAATGGCAACTTTTGTACTTGAATATACTTGTGCTCTCACAATGAATATGTATTGTATTATATTCATTTGCTAAACCTTTACATATAACTCTTAAATATAAAGATGCCAAAAAGTATTCTTTGAGTAATTAGTGATATAAGAACTACCTTGGGCTCCAAATTTCACAAAATTGTAAAGGTTCTATGCCAATTCAAAGATCCTTCCTAGAAACTTCATATAACCTTTTATGTTTTTGTCTATGGTATTAAATTCAGCAAATAAACAGCAATTGTGTATTAAAATGTGTAGGAGCACATAGAGGATGTATATATCTAAGTGGCTGGTATGGCGTAGTGGGTAACACCTCTGCCTTCCATGCTGTTCAATCCCTGCCTGGGCAAACACCCTACACTATACCAATAAGAGTCCTTGGGCAAGACTCCTAACACTACCTTCGCCTACCTGTGTTAAAATGATCAAACTGTAAGTCACTCTGGATAAGAGCATCTGCCAAATGCTGTAAATGTATCTATTTAAAGCTAACAAAGCTTTGATTGTTTTTTGAGAAAGGGGTGCACAGATTTTTGGATTCTACTGTTCATGAGGACACACATGCCTGGATGTTGTACCTCATTCCCCAAGAAATGCAGCCTGTTAAAAGGACTATTGTGGCTTGCTCTGGGTTTTTTTTGAGTCCTGGGGAAAGAAATATCCCCAGAGCATATGGACGCCTGTTTTTCTAATCGGTAATGATAGAGTAGTTTTGATGGGGAAACTCCCTCTCTCTAACTCAGACCTCTGCTGCCTTGTTTTTTCTTCAGGTCTGATGGAAATCCGATCTGTCAGTGTGGGAGTTGTCGCCATCAAATCTGTCAGCACCGGCCTGTACTTGGCCATGTCCAAAAAAGGCACGCTCTTTGGATCGGTAGGTACATCTTCCATTGCTTCGTAAGGTAGTCTTGGCCTTCATAAGCCTGCAGGCCCAACTTTGGAGCCATGGTTTTAGCTATGTAGTGTGGAGTTCATGGGCATATGGAGGCCTGGAATGCTTGAAGTAAAAATCTGATTTAACGTGATCCAAACCAGGGCAGGGTTGGGTAATGTTGTCTTTTACTTCTACATAAGATACACAGTGCTAGCTGATTTAGTTTGGGTAAAATAATGGAAAGTTACTGTATTGTAAGTTACATTAGTGTAACTAAATTACACTGAAACAGGTTCTAGCTCTTAAGCTGATGAAGGACATAGTTATGGCATTGCTGGTGGTAGTCAGTGAATTGAATATGAACTTACCAAAAAGAACTGCAGTCCCTTAAATCTTATTTTACAGGGAACTGTACTCGAAAAGAGCTTACATATGATATAGATTTATGAGAACACTTCAAAGGCATTACCCAATTAATCACAGGATACAAGCTCTAGAGTGCTAGCTAATTATTTTTGGTAGCATGATAGTAAGTTCCAATGCACTGATTAAATTATACTGAAATGCCCAACTTTGTATGAGGTACAAACTCCAAAGTACTAGATATGGCTACATGGTTATAAGTTCCAGTACAGTCTAAATAAGTTGCACTGAAATGCCTACGAGTTGTAGGTATTAACTGGGCAAGTGTGAGTTATAAACTCTAAAGTACCAGATAATTATTTAAATAATGGTGGTAAAGTACTAGACAATTATTTTGGCTAATGGTGGTAAAGTACTAGATAATTATTTTGGGTAATATGATAGGTATTAAATGGGTAAGCATGAAGTACAAACTCTGAAGTACTAGATTTGGTAACATGATGATAAGCTCCAATACAGTCTAACTAAATAGCACATAAATGCCTAAATGGATTAGAGTTATTAACTAGGTAAGCGTGAGGTATAAACTCCAAAGTACTAGATAAGTGGTTTCCAACACGGTCCTCAGGTCCCCCCCCAGGACAGTCCACTTTTTTGTTCCAAACGGACTCACAACACATAGGAATGTGAACTGTCAGGGAGGACCTGTGGACCTGGTGGGGAACCACTGTACTAGATCATTGTTTTGGGTAACATGACAGCAAGTTCTACAACAGTCCAACTAAATTACACTGAAATGCCCAACAGGTTCTAGCTCTTAAATGTATGTAGGAATAACGTCACCAATTTTATGTTTGCTGAGATGTTTACTAGAATGCCTCAAGGGCTCCAGCCTGGTGCTAGTTGTGCTCTATGTGGCTTTCGCGTGCTATCAGACAGTTGCTTGTGGCTCTTTTAACTAGGAAGCCCTTTTCATAGTGTCTGAGCGCTTTAATCACTTGATGAGAAATCTCAGCCTGGCAATCACTCACTTAGCTACAACAAGGTGCCCTGCAGACGTCTCTCTCCCGTCGACTCAAAGTAAACAAGACAATCCATGAGATTCCACCAAAGCACGGGAGCCGCTGTTTTCGTCCCCGTTTGAATCCCACTCTAATGACTATTAATCACATTGCTCACTCAGGAGCTGATCTTATCGAACTGAAGGCAGAAAGATGGCACTGATAGCACTTGCTCCGCAGAAAAGCCGAAACAGGGCACATTGTCATTGTCCCTTCTCGCCTCTCTTTTGAGATAAGAGCTCCATCCAGCCATGGCAGAGGAGCAAAAGATCACTACAGATTTGGCAAGTGTCTTCTTAAGCCTGGCACAAGGGAGCTGGATTTGATGTATTGTTGAGGACAAGGTGCGGCAAATGCAAACGCATAATAGTTACTGATTGGAGCCTCGTGCCGAAGGCTACAAGGAGGGGCCTTTTGCAGCTTTTCATTGATGTTTAGCACTGATTAGCTCTTACTGGTGGAAGTAGTGCAATTCAGAGCCTTCCTCTTATACCATTTACCGTCAGACGCTGAGAGATATTACTTCTGTTTTGTGAAGTTACTAGGTATGTAATAACATCACTTACACAATGAATTAGACTTTCTCTATTAACAGGTTAGAGTCTGCACATTCCACTTATTATTACTTATTATTTGATGTTAATAAATGACAAAAAGATAAATGATGTCTGGTCTTTCTGCAAAACCAGACCATATGTATAACAATTTCAAGTCATAAAAAAATGTCTTATCTACTTAGAAATACAAATCGCTGTTGTCAGGACAAAACCTTGTGTCTCCAAAATGGTAGCTTTACAGTAAAAGAAAAAAGTACTTTACTTTTCATGTAAGTCAATGGAACCATTTATTTTGGTCCAAGCATCATGAAATTTACACACAAAGTAAAGGAATGTACAGGCATTGTCAAATGATGTGGAAAAAAAAACATGGATTGAAAGTTTAGAATCCAGCCCTCGACAGAAAGTTGGAAATTCCCCCATGTTTTAACATTTGTGTACAATTTAATGAATAAGGTATCAAAACATCAGAGTGGTTTGATGCAAAATGGTGCATAAAATGAATTTATGTACTGATTTACTTACAGTGGTGGTGATAAGAACCAGGGGTTGTGATGTCTACATTGTAAAGATAGCCTTTTTATTTAATCAAAATAACCAGTGAACCTACATGTGGCTTATGAGTTTTATATATAATGTTGCTAACAGTAAAACAGCAGTAAATCTGAAAAACTTAATGCTTTCTTTAAGGGCTACAAGCCTTATGTTGGTCTGCCTGCACCTCTGGAATACACACACACACACACACACACACACACACACACACACACACACACATATATATATATATATATATATATATATATATATATATATATATATGTAAAGGTATATACTGTCAGTTTTTGACACAATCTGAATATTTGTAGGTAAATTTCATGATGAATGACTCAAAATTACTTGGGAAAACATCTGTTTACGGTGACTTGCATTAAAGTAAAGTATGCATTTTCCTTCTCCTGTAAAATGTAAATATATGTAATAACAAAGGCCACAGTCTTATCTTATTCTTATATATCTTATACTATTGTAAGACAATGTTTCAGGCATCCAGCAACATATTGACAACTTTGTGTTTGGTTTTTTTTTATTGTTGTTGTTGTTTTTTTGTTTGTCTGTTTTTGTGATAATGTCTCTTCAGACATCTGGTTCTTATCACCAGCGCTGTTAGCAATTCTGACTCTATAAGCTCCTCTCTAAATGTCTTGTGTCTACATCTTGATGATTTTTAGGGACACATTTTAAGGTTATATACATTTAAATCCTCAACCTCTTTGGAACGTGATCATGACTGCCTGACTCCTCTTCCTACAGGCCAGATATAACCCAAGCTGCAAGTTCAAAGAGCGCATCGAGGAGAACGGCTACAACACGTACGCGTCCATGCGCTGGAAGCACGGTGGGAGGCAGATGTTTGTGTCACTGAACGGCAGGGGGAAGCCGAGGAGGGGCCATAAAGCCCGCAGGAGACACCCGTCCACTCACTTCCTCCCCATGCTCCCCACATAACTGTGGTCCAGAGTTAGCCTTATCCTATTACTGCAGACCCCCTTACATGACTGCTGTATATGTACATTTTTTCTGGGGATTTTTTATTTCTACATCAGTTTGGTTCTTTTGGAATTGTCATATAGTATGTTAACTTATTCCTCACAGGTTCTTAGCTGCGGGCCTGATAAAGCTTCTGTAAGGCTTCTAATATTGTGCATAAGCAATTATATACCATATTTATGTTACTGCTGAAGAAACTAAGCATCTCTTTTAACTAGCTCTTGTGATTTACACATTAAATGACTGCAGTAGATAGTTAGCCTTTCTGAAGAGAAACTAAACCTTGGGGATCAGCCTGAACTGTGGGACAGGACTAACTACATTACACATTCTTATGAATCACAGTCTTTTCTGACACCATGAAAACAATTTCATACGACATAATCGAAAGCTGTTTTGTTTTGTATCAACTGTGTTTGTTTTTTCTTCATTTCTTTGTTTATTTGTTTATTCCGATGTATTTTCTCTCTTGCTGTGTGAGCATGGAAGTGCTTTTAAAATCTTCGACGCTATCTGATCAGAGTGATATCAGAACAGGCTGTATAACACATGCACATGTATCCTACATCCACTTCTGCCCCACTTCGGCAGAGCGAGGGTGGTCAGGTCAGCCTTAACAAGAAACACTCCCCCTGAACATGTGTTCCTGGGTGACCTGAACACACATGGCTCATCCATTATAACAGAGGGCTGAACCTGACAGCTTGTATACTGGACTAATTCTCTAAATGATGTTTTGTATTACGTGTTCCTATTAAGTCACACTAACAGTCTTTTCCCTTGACTTTTTGCAAATAGAACATTTAATATATTTCAACCTTTTGAGTCCTTCTCTTTATGGTTGGTCTTGTTGTCTTATTTGTCCTGGGTGTGAACTAAGATGTTGCTTCTATCTACATAATGTAAATTGCAACATTGGGCTCTATTTCCGTGCACAGTCTAATGCAGGGTTGTTTAGTCCTAGTCCTAGAGATCTACCACCCTGCAGGGTTCAGATCCAACACCTGGCTCTAATAGTCAGATTCCCCTAAAGGATCTGGATCAGATTAGGGTTGAAGCTAAGCTGCAAGGTGGTGGATCTCTAGGACCACAACTCAGCAGCCTTGGTTTAACTCAAGGGTGCACAACTCTGGTCCTAGAGGGCCAGTGTCCAGCACAATTTGATGAGTTACCTGCTCAGACACACCTGATTCAACTGATGTCTTAATTGCCAGGTTTAGTGGGTATGTTTGAGTAGCACAACTATCAAACTGTGCTGGACACTGGCCCTCCTGTACAAAGTTGTGCAGCCTTGATCTGACTGTACAAGAAGACTTGTTACTAATTTGCTCAGACACACACATTTCTTCCCATTTGCTATTTTGGTGGTTATAAATAACAGCGACTGCGATGAAGCGGGTTTAGTGGCACAGCAGGGGGTTTGACCATTAAGTGTATATGAGCTATACATATGTACAGTCTATGAACGTGACAGTCAAAATGTGCCAGTGCAAGGCTGGTTTGGACCCATTTTTATCCATAAATCCAAAAAATGGTCATTTCCAGTATAGATATAAAGGTGGGTTTATTACAGTCTTACCGCAAATTTTTCATTTTATTATATACACACAAAAAAAGTATTCGCTCGTCTGGCCTCACACGCATATGAACTTGAGTGAGATCCCATTCTTAATCTATAAGGTTTAATATAATGTCGGCCCACCCTTGGCAGTTGTAACAGGTTCAGCTCTTCTGGGAAGGCTTTCCAAAAGGGTTAGGAGTGTCTTTATGGGAATTTTTGACGATTCTTCCAGAAGCGCATTTCTGAGGTCAGACACTGATGTTGGACGAAAAGGCCTGGCTCACAGTCTCCGCTCTAATTAATTCCAAAGGTGTTCTATTGGGTTGAGGTCAGGACTCTGTGCAGTCTCTATGCACTGTTCTTCAGTTAATCTGAAGAAGATGGTTATACACGTGTGGCCACGGAAGGCAATTTGGATGGGTGAGTGAATACTTTTGGCAATATAGTGTATATACAAAACAGACTTTAATTTTAATGTAAGTCAATGCAACCAGACTTTTTTTAATGAATTTTGGGCCATTTTTTGGTCCATTCATCATGCAATGTTTACACAATGTAAAGGACGACAGGCATTTTCAATATTAAACCCTATAGAGAATATTTGGCCTCACATTAAACACAAATTAGCTGGCAATGTTTTTGAACTGTTTGAAGCCATCATTGCTGAGTGGAACAATAATGACTCTTCTTTGAGTAAAAGGCTGTCTGTAAGTTCACAAGACTTCAACATTTAAAGAAAAAATATATATGATAAATCTCTCTATATATAATAATAATAATAATAATTATTATTATTATTATTGTTATTGCGGTGGTATTAAGGGAATGAGAGGAGTTGATCTGACTGGCTGTGCTTGCCCCATGCTAAGGTGGGTCCCAGTTTACTTGAAACAAATTGAAAACAAATACATAAGAAAAAAGCATAAAATTGTGACTGGTGCACAAGTTATGGCACATTTTATATTTTGTGTTAAATTTTTTTCAATATATTGAACTTAGAAAAAATGACTAAAATGAACACTTAAATGCACAAAGCGTCATTTGACCAGGGGTCTTCAAACTTTTGCATGCCACAATATATATACAAATAGCCTCTGTTTTGATTGGCTTCATGTATTGGGCCTCATTTATAAGTCAGACTTTAGGCTGAATAGATGAATATATAAACACTTGGTTTTGTTGACATCACAAAAACAATGAAAAGAAAATTGGCTTATTTGCATCTTATTACCATATGCGGCCCTTATGGACTGGACAGTGTGTGCTACACATTAAAACGTTAGCCACATTTGCATATCACATCAAATTCTTTCATTTTAAAACATCAAACACAAGGAAAGTTTGGCTTTCCACGATATGGGCTATTTAATGTGAGTAAATATTACCACAATTTCAAATGGTTAAAGCAGATACAAAATAAATGATGAGCTTTTGATATAACAATACACTTTGTGATAGACCATATCCATCCATCCATCCATCCATCCATCCATCCATCCATCCATTTTCTAAGCCGCTTCTCCGTCAGGGTCGCGGGGGGGTGCTGGAGCCTATCCCAGCGGTCTTCGGGTGGAAGGCAGGATACACCCTGGACAGGTCGCCAGTCGTGATAGACCATATATTTTTCAGTAAAATTATGTTCATTAATATCATCAACACTGGTTTCTTTCTGTATCAAATACTTAGCAAATAACTGCTATGTTCTGGAATGTTGGTCTAAAATCAAATATTTTGGAAATGTGTTTTGGTATTATAGCTATAAATTAGTATTAAACCTTTAATTAATTATTTATATTGGATCCATATAAGCTGTCTGTACAGTCCTCCAGTTGAAACCAGAATTGCCCTCCTAAAAATAGAGGTCGTGGAGTTTTACAGAAGGGCATGCCCACAGACTGCTATTAATAGGAATTATAGTTCAAATCCTGTATAGATACTGACATAAAAGTGATACCTCCCCTATTACTAACCCCTTTACATCTACTGACACAATGCTCAATGGAGTGGTAACAATGGTAGCTGTATGCTATGAATATGACCAGGTGTAAGGTGTTTGATATAATAGACCTCCCATACATTATAAAGAACCTGCACTTCTGAGCTGAAAGGGCACTGCAGGAGCTCTTTTCAGCATCTGAGTCTTGCTGCATGGGCGGGCACAGGCCTTTTCAGAGCTCCGACTGAAGCAGGAGGACTCAAAAGGCTGCATGAGGAGGAGAAGAACCAGCCCACCTATTGTCCCATCATGTGAAATGACCCTGCACGGATGTGGGCCCTATTTTTAGGGGTAGGCTATTGCAGATAGTTGTACAATGTCAGGCAAACAAAGACAACTGATTAGGGTTTAGAAGACCAACTTTTAGCAGGAGAAGGAACAAAAAAAATTTAAACTTCATGTAATTTAGGCCCCGTTTGTATATATATGGACAGTTTCAAGTCTTTGAAAACAGAGTGCTGGGTGAAGAGTTTCAAAAACTTTCAGAGTTTCAGCAGGTTTTTGATAATGCTGACATCAAAGTGTTTGTTGAGTGATTGTTGCTGTTTACAATACAGCCAATTCTTGATCATTTCTTTATGCTCAGCAAATTGGGGGTTAATAAACTGTTCATCATTGAGTTTAGCTGACTTGATTACCATGAACCAAAGTCAGATTTGAAAAAAAATCTAAAAATCTATTCAATCCAATGGATTGAAAAGCTAGAAAAATTTAGCTTCCCTACCCAATGTTTCAAAGACAGTGACGTGGCAACCTAAACAACCAACAAGTAACAAGTGGTAGGCTTTTCTTCATTTTATAAGCTTTTATTTTCTGGCAGGAATAGAGCTTTGAATTGGTATAAAATACTGAATTTCAGAAACAATTTCAGAATTAATTATGTAACTACAGAAGTTATTCAATGGAAGTCAACGCCTTTTATGTTTGTAATACAGCATCATCACTTTGCAATTTCTGCTTCAGCTTTGCTAAACTATCACTGGGGCAGTACCCTCAAGGGTACATCTCAGTACCTTCAGTCAGGGAACATAATTGTGCCATAATCCATTGAAATGATACTTTCTAAGTTGTATTGACTCCACACACCTGTCTCGCCTCCAGGCTTTTTATGTTTTAAATAATAGGTTATGCAAAGGTACAAAGGTACAAAATGTAAAAAGGGTATATTTACATCGTTTAATTGCAGAGAACCTAATGACTTACTATGAATTACTATTGATGTGCTATATATCTACATAAACTATCAATGTTCTTGAGGTGCATGACATCAACTTTTATGAGGTGTTATTACCCCTTACTGAGCATGCTTATGTGTTTCTGACTCATTTTATGTGGACAAAGGGAAACTCCCCGAAACATCAACAAGTTGAGGTTTACTTTGCAGTATAGAGGCAAAGCCCTACAGTAACAGATAACCACTTGATGTTGTGGTGAATAAAAGCTACAATATTAAAAAGAACTTAAAACAGCCTACAGTACAACATGGACTTACCTATATTTATCCTATTTTCTGCCTGTCCTCTGTTTGATAGTCAAAGGCTCTTTACCTCTGTCCTCGCCCCCACAACAGTCCAGGAATTCAGTCCTCTCTCTTTTTTTCTTGGCTTTAAGGTAAGGCCATCTGTTTATGCCAGTCCTTTGCTCAGAAAGCACAGAAACAAAATGAGGAGCCTGTAATTATCATTGTTGCTCTACTGTCCTGTCAGTTCACTCGCCAGAGAGACCAGAGTGATCTCTTGGCAGCACTGAGGCCAGAAGATCAAAGCTATGGACCTTTGATCAGCAGCAACCCTCCCTGAAAAAAAAAACCTCTCCATGGAAAATCAAGGTGGAATGCTTCAAAGGAGAGGAGAACTCAGGGACACAGACAGTTCTGCAAGCATGTCCTCTGCCGGCTTTAAGATTGCGTGTCAGTAGGAGGAGAAATATATGCCATTGTTTGACGGGTACAATGACTTGGTTGAATATCTGCACCTTTCAGTCTTTTATCTGAAACGGTATAATTCAAGTTGCTGGTTGGAAAAGTTATTAGCAGATGGTAATGACAGGCATCTGCTTCTATCTTCAACATCCCATAAATGGCCTTTGCTGCTGCAGGTTGGAGCAGATGGGAAGGCATTCCTGTGAGAAATGTCAAGTAGCTCTTTTATTCACCCTGTGAACCCATGGCTCCCTTCACACGCAAGCCACAAATATGGCAGTGTTACAGTATGCTTGGACCTAATTGGACCTAACGCTATTCCGGGATTAGGTCATGTAACTAACTCCAAATTTTTGGCCATCAGCTTTTTTGAAAACCTTTGCAGGGTGGTATCCTCCAACCAAACAATCCAGATGGGGTCAGAGGGAAACAGGCAGATGCATGCCAAATTGTTAATAAAGAACTTGAGTGAAAAGTGAATTCGTACTGAAATGTCTAGAGAGCTGGAGTGGCTCAGTGAGCTCCCGTTCAGAGGGAGTTGGCAGCCATAGAGGCCCTGAGAAAAGTGAAGACCACCGTAGATCATTAGTAAGTCCTTCTATCTCTCAGAGAGCCCCACTAATCCCCTTATTTGTTCAGGGCCATTCACAGTTCTAAGAATTTAGGATTAGTTGTGTTTTGTTACAAAAACAGACAAGTTACTCTGGTGAATAGCTTTGCCTGTGGGGTCAAACTCTCCTTCTCTTCTCTTCTCTTCTCTTCTCTTCTCTTCTCTTCTCTTCTCTTCTCTTCTCTTCTCTTCTCTTCTCTTCTCTTCTCTCAACAAGATCAACATTTGCTAGCTAAATCATGTTGAACCCCCACTAATGTACAGACGAGAACAAGTATAACTGGATTTTTAGGATGCCAAAATATCCGCTTTGTCTTTTTAAAACCCATTCAGTTCTGTAATAAATCAACAGGCCTACAGTGCATGGACAGAATAATAGAAACACAGCTAATTAGCCATTTTATCTGGCAAATCTACCACATCTGTGCACTTTGTAGGCCCCCACCCCATTTATCAATGGAAAGGTACCACCACTAAGCAGATATTAAGGGGTGGACCATCCTTAACACAGTAGTAAGACCGATATGGTAGTGGCATGGTACTGTATAGTGCTTGAACAAGTGGTGCAGGCACAGTGGTGGGTTGAGAATAGTCCAACAAACAAAAATATTAGTCACCAGCGATCCTGTGGCCAGAAACTGACCACTGATGAAGGACTGGAGAATGACTGAAACAAACTGCGCACTGGAAAACATGTGCTACAGTCTCTAACTGTATATCTACATGTCTCAATGAGGTAATGTTTAAAAGTCAAGAGACCTTTCATTAATTTCATTTACAGTCAAAAAGACCATTATGTACAAGTGATTTTTTTTTTGTCATCATGAAACAGAACAAAAAGATATGATAAATAGAAGCCTCAACAACTAATTATGGCATACAATTTTTCAGTATTTATTGTGTCCATTCTTTACCTTTATTACACCTTCTTTTCTTTCCAGGAAACTTGCTTTTGGTTTCAAAGAAATCTGCAGGGATATTTTTTCAAAGTTCAGTCTTAGAAGTTGGTTACATTTTCTGCTTCACACAGTCAAAGAAATCCAAAACACATTCAATGATTTTGCGGTCTGGACTGTTGAGTGTCCAGTCTGTTGTTCTGAGAACACCTCTGACTTCTGTGTTTTTCTTTTGTGTCTATTATCTTTTCTCAGTTAGGCTTCTTGACAGCTACACCTCCTTTCACACCCATGTTACTGAGTTGTCTTCTCACAGTGGAAGGATGGACGGAAACACTTATTGATTTGAAGAGTGGAGCTTGATTTTCTCCTGTCTCTCAAAGATGAGAGCTTTAACAACTTTGGTGGTCTACCAAGTCTTGCACGGTTCATATGATTCCCATTTTCTCTGTAGCTTTTCAACATTTCTTAAACTCCAGTTTTGGAAGCTCCGGTAATTTCACTTGTTTTCATCTGACATCCCTCTCTCTTATCTCCTAAAAAATGACTTGTTCTTAATGACTGTTTTGACTGGAAACTAAATTAATGAAGCATGTTCTCAATTATGTGTTCAGTACGATGATAGCAGCAACTAAGGAGAGGCTCAGTATTTCATCTACTCAAGAGAATTCCCAAGAGCATTAAACATGAGTTGATGCATGACAGCAATAAAAAGATTCTCTGAAGCTCTCAAGCTCCAGAAAGGCTGTCCCAGTCTTTCTGTCCATTTGCAGCTTTGGCAGATGGGAGCAGATCCATTACAACAGACCTTGTCATCATGCCACGGATTAGCATGTGTTGTCTGGATGCATGAGAAGCAGAAGCTCTTGATGGTGCACGCGCCTCGTGGCCCTCTGAAAACCCAATGCACCTTTGCTGAGGTATGCATGGCTGCTGCAAAGGACCAGCAGCCTTCTGCCCCTGGCCTCCATTCCCGGCATGCCTTCAGGGATGTCAAACAGCGGTGGACGGATTGAGCAGGCTACAGCCAGCCAGGTCGGTAGGTAAAGAGGCGAGCCGGGGTGCCCTCCATCCCCCTGCTCGAGAGTTTTGGCCCCAGCTGAAGCAGGCCATATTTTGGCTGCTGTCCCAGTCAACATCACAAGGTTGTCTTTGGCTTTTGAGGGACTGGAAAAGGTATAAGTCAGGATGGGTTCAAGCAAAGCTAGAGTCATGCCAAACCTCTGTCCACCTCTGCCCTCAAAACCAGTGCATGTATGTGTGTATGGGGATTAGTCCCAGGAATACATGGTCTCTGTCTTTTGTCACCATATGGGCTGCAATATTTTCCAAGCAATGCAACATGGCAGTAGCATGCATTGGCTTTAGTGGCAACTTTAGAGGGTTTTTCCCTCCTTACTACATGTTTAAAGGTAGCTTTTCATCACCCCAACACATTTGGTAAAATGTTGATTTGTGTTGGACTCTTTCCATGGAATCTATAGCACACCCACTAAGAAACACCAGCCAATAAGGCTTCAGCTCAAACTGCCCAAGCTGTCATCATCTACTTCATTCAGGAATGAAGATGAGACTGACTTCACAAAAATATGAAGATAACACTGACTTTGCAGTCTGCCTTGCTGTACCTGATGATGACAACAGTTAAATGCTATTTCAACATTTTAGTAAACATTTAGTAAATTGGGCTATTAATGAAATATAACAACATGCCAACATATAGTGAACACTACTATTCTCAGTGGCCTTGTGATGTTGGACTTCTCAAACAGAAAGGGTTCTTCTGTCAGTATCAAAGCTCCAGTCAAGACAAATAGCCTTTCCTTATCTATACAGCCATCCAATTATAGTATTAGGGGACCTTCCAGCTACATGAAGTTTGGAGATCAGATCAGAGGGAAATTCTGTGCCCCTGCATGAAAGGAGAAAAGGGAACATCAGGGTAGAACTTGCTGGTGTACTGCTGGACTGACCTAATCAGATTAACATCTTCAGGCCCTTCTCTCCTTTACACATGCAGACATCCATAAAAAAACATGCAACCAAGTTTATGACAATACAAATAGCTTTAATCTTTAGTGCTTTGAGCATCAGTTATAGCATCACTGTGCTAAATAAGGGGCTTTTAAACTTAGACTGAGCAAGAGCCTTAATTATTGAATTATTAAATTAATTGTTATTGAATTCATTGGTAACACTTTGTATGGTCCTCTATAGACGCTTTGTAAATGCTCAGTCCGTCTATAAGTAACATTCAACTGAAGATTCATTAACTGCAACTGAACTGAACTGAAGTTCAATGTGAAAGATTTTATGAAATCTATCCTTACTCCTAACCTGAACCTTAACCCTAACCTCAAGGCAAAATGTACACCTACTCCTAACCCTAACCATAATGGCATAATCAACTGAACATCAGCAGAAAGTTTGTTAAAGATTTATGTATCTGTAGAACATCTACAGGGACCATCCAAATAAAGTGTGACTAATCAGTATATATATCACTGTTGTGGGAAGAAAACCTCATGTCTCCAAAAAGGTAACTTTACAAGAGAAGAGAAACTACTTTACTTTCAACGTAAGTCAATGGAACCGGACTTTTTTCCAAGTCATTTTGGGTCATGCGTTTTGGTCCATTCATCATTAAAGTTACATACAGCATAAAGGGAAATGGGTATTTTCAAAATAGGTCAAAAACTGAAAAACGTAAAGAAATGGACATACAAGGTTTTCTTCCCACAAAAGTGATGGATTTGTTTCAAAGTAAAATACATTGTTTCACTTTTTGTAAATTTGAACCACTTTGCAAAAATCATCAATCGCTGTTAATAATTTATTGCATTATAATTATATTTAATTCACAATTACTGTTCATTTGCTTAATCTAACATGTTGGACAAAAACATAAAACGTGGTGTGTGGAAAAATTATGGCATAATCATTAGAAACCTGATAATAATTCTGACACTGATGCCATAGGAAAATTAATCACTTAATAAATGTTTAATAAAAGTGCTTAAAGTTTCACATTTTGCAGACTATAGTGTTCTTTCATGGTCTAGGTCACATGTGTCAGGCTCCAGTCCTCGGGGGGCCAAAACACTACAGGCTTCAGCACTCTGCCTCACTAAACATACCTGATGTAGCTATCAACAAGGTAGCAGGGCCTTCATGAGCTGAATTCAGAGTGTTAGATGAGGGTAAACACTAACCTCTGCAGTACTTTGGCCTGAAAGGTCCCGAGTAAAGGGCAGAGTTAGACATGCCTGGTCTAGGTGAAGAGCCATTCCTTTGCCACCTCTGTGCCTCCATCTTCTGGGCAAACAAGTGGACTACAATGCTGACTACAAGACGCCTGTTTCATGAAAGTGATGCCACTGCTGTAACCTAGGAACATGCATTTGGCAGTAGTTTGAAGAGCTGCATATTTGAAGCACAACAGCATTTTTGAGCTTCATTGGTTACTGTGGCCAATTAAATCAGTGCAACTATGATTAAATAAAGTTAAAGCTGAACTCTATGAAAACAAATATTGTAGGGGGTGCATGTTTTTAAATCAGTAGTAAGCATAATATTTTGTATTTATAATATATTGTTAAATTTCATGCAGAGTATAAGATCCTTCTCTTGATGTATCATTAAATGATCAGTATCTTAGTGATTAATTCAACCATATGAACCCGGCTTGCTGACCATTCCTAGAATTATATAAACCACAGCAGTTGGCCGATTGATTTTCCTACGTAATCCCAAAATTGTAGAATAGTCTCCCAAACGTTGTTCGTGACTCACTCTCTACATTTAAAACTAGACTCAAAACTTTTCTGTTTGCCTTTTGTTAATATCAGTTGTTTGGACTATTACTCACTAATATCTCTCCATAAACAGACCTGTCCTGTTAATCAATCTCTCTCTCTCTCTCTCTCTCTCTCTCTCTCTCTCTCTCTCTCTCCCACTTTATTTGATCCCCTGACTGACAAGTTGCGGCTTGTCGTTCAGGGGCTCAAATGGGAGCCGACATGGGAGCCACCAGAGCTGCTAGAGCCACCACCAGAGCTTCATACAGTTCATACGTCAGCTGTATATACAGTGGGGCAAAAAAGTATTTAGTCAGCCACTGATTGTGCAAGATCTCCTACTTAAAAAGATGTGAGAGGTCTGTAATTTTCATCATAGCTACACTTCAACTATGAGAGACTATATGAGAGACTATATACCTACTTAGCTCTTTGGTCTTGGTCATGGTTGAGTTTGGAGTCTGACTGTTTGAGGCTGTGGACAGGTGTCTTTTATACAGATAACAAGGTCAAACAGGAGGACAGAAGGACAGAAGAGCTTCTTAAAGAAGAAGTAACAGGTCTGTGAGAGCCAGAAATCTTGCTTGTTTGTGGGTGACCAAATACTTATTTTCCACCATAATTTACAAATAAATTCTTTAAAAATCCTACAATGTGATTTCCTGGATTTTTTTTCTCATTTTGTCTCTCATAGTTGAAGTGTAGCTATGATGAAAATTACAGACCTCTCTCATCTTTCTAAGTAGGAGAACTTGCACAATCAGTGGCTGACTAAATACTTTTTTGCCCCACTGTATCTGTACAAATCTTACCTGCATGACCCTCTAGATGCTGCTGCTGCTGCTGCTGAATAAACTCATTTCACCATTGCTCCACTGTTTGTCCCCGTTTTGTATTCTAATACTTTATAGTATTGCTGTTTGCTATCCAGTGTCAACCAGAGGAGGATGGGTTCCTCTCAGGGATTCCTTCTCCTGCTCTTAGAGAGCTTTTCCTTGCCACTGTCGCCACTGGCGACCCTCATGGGGGCTTGGACTTTTCTGTAAAGCTGCTTTTTGACAGCAGCTGTTCTGAAAAGTGCTATATAAAGCAACTTTAACTTTATTTATTGGCTTTAAATGAAATGTTGAATGTGCAATGGTAATAAATCATACAGGAATATTACACTCATCCCTCAAGGCTGATTATGCAACCCTACCTAACAAACCTTTTCAAGAATGGTGGAGCAGCATTATGGCTTATCTTAAACACCAAACAGACATCTGAATTTTTTAATTAGATTGTAAAAGGCCAACATATTATATCTCAAAAGTGATGAACAAAGTGACACTGTGATTTCCTATTAAAATTTGAACAGATTGTTTATAAAGTGACCCATATGGCTTGACGGTTGACCAATGATGTTTTAATATGTGACTCATCTTTCTTTCATCTTTCTTGAACTTAAGAGTAATATCAATTCTTTTTCTGCCCACTTAAAAGTTAAACCCAGCTTTTGTTTATTAGTAAAACATATGTGTACAAATTTTCTTGTATTCAGGGTGAAACTACAATTACTTTTGCAACTTTATTATATGAGAAAGAAAAACATTTTATTTACATGTTTTAAACATCATTTATCTCTTTTTTGGTACCAGGTCTTGCCTAGGAGGAAAGCGAAACTATACACTTGAGAAATATACTTGAGTAATGCTTTTATTAAGATGATATTAGGCAGATGCTTTGGTTTTATTCATTTGTTAAATGCAGGTTACATATTTCTAATAACAGACTTGATCCAGGTCAGAAATGCAGATATTTTGGCAAAAATATTTGGCAATGTGGTTGCATCACATTCCTGACCGAAGGAAACAATGCTCACTGCAGTATTCCCACGCACCAAAGGACCTCCAGAGTCTCCCTCTTAACAACACACAGATGAAAGCATTACTGTCTAACTAGTACTCTGAATTTACATGTTGTATTACTTTATATGTTGGATTGGGAGAAAAAAAGATGGTAGAAATACTGTATTTATAAGTCATTACACTTTTACATACCATGCAAGCTCCTCCTGGATGAAGTGCACACATCTTCACTGGGCTTAGATGCTGCCTCCAGAGCATCTTACATTGTGCATGACCTACAGTTCTGATCTTTGTCTCTATAAGACGACTACTTCTGAGTCTATTGGCTCTTGTCCATCCTCCAGCTGCACTGCAGATCATGTTGGCCGGAACGTCCTTGTTTCTTTGCGGGATGGGAATCCAACCGATATTTGGGCCCATTTTTACTCTTCCACGCAACTGTGGCAAGATTATTACTGGGTAAATTATCAACAAAGATAGAAAGTGCAAAAGATGTTGAGCCCCTCTTTTCCATCATTAAACATGTTTGGAGGCTTGGAAACCCTCTCAGGGCCTACACACATAAGCATGTAAATGTATTTCAGTGAGTGAGTTAGTAACAATGTAGATTCTAGTATATCGTTGCTGTCGGAAGAAAACCTTGTATCTCCATTTTTGGCATTTTCCAGTTTTTGACATAATTTGAAAGTATCTGTTACTCTTTACATTGTTTGTGAATTTTGTGATGAGAGGCCTAAAAGAAATTACCCAAAATGACATAGGAAAAAATCTGGTTCCATTGACTTACATTGAAAGTGAAGTAGGTTTTTTCCTTCACCTGTAAAGTTACTATTTTGAAGATACAAGGTTTTCTTCTGACAGCAGCGATATGTAAAGAAATGCTCTACATTATTATTAGCGACTCTGTCTAATGCATCAGTGACGCAATACTAAACATAACTGTACTTTATAGCGAGTGGCAGGTTTTTTGGCCACAGACTGCAAACTTCAGAATGATCTTCCAAACATGATTTGAGGTCATGCTTTGTTATTTATGACATTCTAATTCATAAATGAGTGTAAATATTTATTTACCTTTAAAAGCAGGATGTCATTGTCCTTTGTCTTTACTGTAGCTGGGATGGAGGTAGTACGACTTCACTTCCATGCGGACAGAACCTTTTTCTTGCTTGTTTGACGGATCATGAGCACCCAGCACTGCCGTAAGTGGTTTTCGACTGTTTAGAAAAACATTTCAGATGTTCGCCATAGTTATATCAGATTTTTCTTCTAAAATATTAATACAAAAACATTGTGGTCTCTTTTACAGTCCCCTAAGTTCTAGGTCTTAACCAGAGTACTGTATTGTAAGTGAGTGGGGTATAATCTCTGAACTGCTGTGTAATTATGTTGGGTAAAATCATGAAAAGACTGAAAAGAGTGGCTTTTAAAACGTTCCAGTCGTCCTTCTGCTAAAAAATGACTTTTTTTTACTTTAGCATTTGTAAATTAGTTGATATTTGTCCAGACAAACCAGCTTTGAAAGTGTCTACATGAATGACATGATAAAAGTTAACAATCTTGAAATATGTACACTTTAATCTACATAGTCATTTTCATCCAAAGACCTACATCAAGAAAACACTATAAATAAAAGCTTACTCCTCCTAGCTGTGCGCAGCTGTTATGATGAATTCCTCAGATGCAAGAAAGCCGCCACAGATGTGTGATCCATATTTCTGAATAGACACCATGTAGGGCTGGAGTGAGGTTTAGCCACTGTGCTATTCACTATATCAATATTAACACTGGCTGGGAGAGAAAGAAGGTGGTGGGATGATAATCATACTCAGTGTGAATGACCTAAAACAGGCTGATTTTATTTTAGAATTCATGCACCTGAAAATTACATGTGAGAAATAATAACATTAACTTTAATCAAACTTTAAACGTAAGAACAGTTCTCGACATAGGAAATATAGGCATAACATAATGACCACCTCCTTGTTTCTACACTCATTGTCCATTTTATCAGCTCCACTTACTGGACTGTAGTCCATCTGTTTCTCTGATACTCTGTTACCCCCTTTTACCCTGTTCTTCAGTGGTCTGGACCCCCATGGACCCTCACAGAGCAGGTACTATTTGGATGGTAGATCATTCTTAGCACTGCAGTAACACTGACGTGGTGGTGTGTTAGTGTGTGTTGTGCTGGTCTGAGTGGATCAGACACAGCAGTGCTGCTGGAGTTTTTTTTTATCTTTGGCTCAGTTAATATTAGTCCAATAATATTTAGTATAATCAAGTTTTCATCTATCATAGATCATAGCTTACTTATAATAACTCACTCATTTGTCAATTTTTTGTACATTGACAAAAACTACACATTCAAGACAAATGCACACAAGACTCCATGCAACATGCATTCATCTTGTTCTTAAAAGTGTCTTTCTGAGAAAATGAAAGGCTTTTGAAACGTCCTTTCTTAATTTATTTTAAAATCTTTCAATTAAAGATTTATAAAAGCTGATATGGGATCAAAGCACAGCCATGCATATCTGTGAATGTACCCTCTTGTATTAGGCCCAAATCTGTTTATCACAAATGTTGACATTAGCTGTTAAAAGCTGCTCCTTACACAGACTGCTGCCTCTCAGTTCGAGCAACGGAAAATCCTGAGAGCAGATATAAACCTTATGAACCTGTTTATTAGTTAACTAGTGGTTGACACACAAATCAAGATCATGGTTAGAAAAACAAAATGCAGAATGCAAACGTGTCTGTCAGCAATTCACTATCTGGCCACCAGAGTTCTCACTCTCCTGAATACTTGCCCTGTTCCCAAAATCAAGCCACCTGTACCTTATGTCCTTAATCAGTCACACCTTAAATACTCCTCCCATTCAGCCAGTCCGTGTGAAGTATGCTTCTATAAGTTCTTTCGAATCTGACTACCGAGCGTTTGTTTTGTCTGTCTTGCTGGTGTTTTGAGTCCCTGTCTGACATATTGGAATCTGCTTTTTGCTTTTTGTCCCTTGTGCTCTGCCTGCCTGGCTTTTTTGGACTGATTTCTCTGTTATGACCTTTTTTGCTCTGCCTTTTGATGTCGAGTTTGGGACTGCCCTATTGGCAATAAATCTGCACTTCTCAAGTTTCTGAGTCTGCTTCGTGACAGTGTCATTGGGGTAAAATAAGGCATTAACCCCTTTAAATCCAAAATAAAAGCAAATGAACTAAAACTAACAATTCACCACCACAATTACTACAGCTATTTAGCAGTCAGAGCAGCCCCTAGTAACAAACATGAGCCAAAACTGACAGGTAATCTTAAAACTGTGTACCATGTAAGCCTATGATGTTTCATTAGAATTGAATCTTGAGTCATTACTACGTTAATACATTTTATAGTATAGTATAGTTAGTACACATTAAACAAGAGAGGTTTCGGCAGTCGTTTCATTTTTGCAAATCGCTGGTTACATCACCTCAGCTGCTTCTAGTAGTCAATAGTTGGACATTCTTGTTCACTTATTTTCATTTAGAAAATCAATAAAAAATGTCATTTGACCAGAGACACCTAAACGTTTTTTTATTTTCTGTTCTATTGAAGGCACTTCACTGAAAAAATAAATGTTGAAGCACCCTTTGTTTCATATCTTTAGATGTCTTTAAAAAGCCATTTGTTGTGTGATAACATTTCCCCTTTTCAAAACATAAACTTTACTTGACTTTACACCAGTTTTATGACAGGACCATCTCTGCTAAAAGAAGCCACGCAGATGCAGGTTTAGGTGGAACCTGATCTATAACTATTAGATAGAGTAAATATTGAACACTGAAGTTTATTTGACAACTGGCATGACTGGCAAGACTGGCATGAATCTGGCCTGCATATTCAGATACACTATGTACATCACATCTGTGCCTGGGGATTTCATTCCTCACCTCTAGAGGGCACTCTTGCCACAACACTGAGTAGCTCCACAGACCTGTAACCTAAAAAGTCTTGTTTATTATCTGCACATCTCCTGATCATCTATCTTTGTGCTTTCCCAGGTTTTGTTCCTACTTTAACACATGTTTACTTTGTATTTACATCCAAGCACTGTGCTCTGTTTGCTGCTAACTCAGGGTTTGTTCAGTATCTTGCTCCCTTAGAATCTCCTATGTATGTATCTCTATGTGTCCATTAAAATGCTCTCGTGGGGCCCAGTTTGAGCTAGTTACAAGAAAGTCTGGGGACAATCATGAGAAATTTTGAGCTGTATGTCAGTGGGAATGTAGATTTAATAAAGTGGAAACGACTTGAGAATCAAATTTGTAAATTAACCCAACACCTCAAGAGAAAGGAGGTCAAAGTAGGGGCCAATGGTGCACTTGTCAACCCCGGCTTTTTGTATCGATTGTACTTCAGACATTAAAAGAGCATGTTTTAGAGGAATATGGGGTGGGTTTTAGAGGGGGTGTGGCCTTGTTTACAGCAGACTACACTACATTCAAGCACTAAACGTTTAAGAGGTTGTCTGTAGTTGTGTGGTCAGGCCCTGGGAGACCACTATTTACCTGCTTTACCTAACTTGGTGTATGACATCATTTGTTACACTTTGTCATACAGAATCGTGAGGACGACTTTCTACAGAATTTCTCATTTACACTGTCATCAAAGAATATGCTCGAGAAAAATGCTTGAGAAATGCTTTTATTGAAATAAAATTGTGGTGAATGCTTTGGTTCTCATCAAATGCAGATTAAACTTTCCCAATAATGGACTTGATCCAGGGCAGAAATGCAGATATTTTGGCAAAAATCTTTGGCTTCGTGGGTGCATCACACATATTCTTCTGACCGAAGGAAACAATACCCACTGCAATATCTCCACACACCAAAGGACCACCGGAGTCTCCCTGTTAACAAGACACAAATGAAACACATTACTATCCTCAATTCATATACTTTAGTTTATTATTCAGTGTTGGGTCAACACAATAATCCAAACTGACTGTATTAATCATCTACTCATACCTTGCAAGATCCTCCAGGATGAACTGCACACACCATCCTTCTTGTCAGATAGTTCTCCCAGAGTTTTTTACATTGTTTTTTGGCCACGATAGTGATTTTGGTCTCCAAAAGACGATTGCTACCAGATTTGAAGGATCCTGTTCTTCCCCAGCCAGCTACACTGCAGACCGTGTTGGTCTTAATGTCCTCGTTTCTTTTAGGGATGGAGATCCAGTTTACAGTTTTGCTCTTTTTGGCTCTTCCACGTAGCTGTGACAAGATAATCATTTGCCTAGTTAGAAACAAGACTGCATGGTGCAATGCGAAGCTCCACTCCTCCACAGTAACCCAGATTACACCCAACTGACCTACACACTTCATTTTCAAACAGTTAGCTAGCATTAGATGCTGCTCACGTTTCCTTACTGAACACTTGACACTGACTTTGTAAAATATAATATTGGACTAAAGTTATATTAATGTTTGTAGACCAAACATTAGCCTTTTGTTGCCCCTGTCCCAATTTTCTTGATATGCGTTGCTGCCATCAAGTTCAACTTCATCATTGAATTCTGTTTTTATTTACGTGTTTTTTTCATTTTACACAGCATCTCAACTTTTTTGGAATTAAGGTTATACTCATCGTCAAAAAAATAGTTGCACCCAGAAGGAAGTGCTATTCACAAGGAAAATAAAGGTTACCAGGATGATTTAAACTGATTTGGGCAATATTTGTTGAGCCACACATACAGAAGTCAGACGTCTCGGCATGGAATTGTAGAGGTTCATAATGGTGTCGTGCGATAATCCATCTCATGCAGCTTGAATATTCTCACACAGTTCCTGTAGATTTTGCGGTAGGGGTGGAGTGTTGATAACACGTCCAATAGCATCCCACACATTTTCAGTTGGGGATACGTTGGGCAATGCTTCTGGCTATGGCGTAGTGTCTGTGCCTTCAAGGCAAGCTCTTGAGATGGCAGCAGAATGCAGTCGAGTGTTGTCCTGTTAGAATAGTGCACTGGAGTGTGTGTTCAGAAAAGGTAGGGCTCTGTTTGCAGTACCTCATTAACATAACATTGAGCTGACATTTGAATTGCCTTCGAACTTTTATCTGAGGCTCACAGCAGCATGAGTCAGAATGGAAAGCATACGCAACAGGATGGCCTTATATTGTCAGTTAGGTACAGCAATAAGGCCCATCCTTGCTTACATCACATGCATGGCTGAGATTGACACTTCAGTCATTCACATGTCTTGCGATGTCAAACCTACCCATCAAGTTTTATTCCTGTCGGTTGATTCATTCTGGATAAAACTACTTTATTGATGATGAGTGTATTATAGGATAGGACCAAATTATAGGAGACCATAGGATGAGGTTTTAAGTTCTTTATATTTTTACACTACTGTGCAAGTCAGAGAGCACCTTTCATTAAATACATTTTTCGTGAAAATATTTCTGAGACCTGCAGTTATAAGATAATCCCCTTGCATAAGGAAGTGGAAAAAAAGAAAGTAAATAAAATAACAGCTAAAAACAGGAACTTTCAAAACTGCAGTTTAAAAAATGCACTTGTCTGTGAGAGAGAGGAGAAAATCAGTCAGTTTGAAATCTGAAAAAAGTCCTTAAGCGTTCTGTCCATCCTTCCATTGTAAGAAGGCAACTCAATAGAACTGACTGGCTACACCTGGTTGAGCCCTTTGGCAAAACTTATATCCCCCCATCCCACTTTACCCCATTGCTGCTGGTGACTCTGTGCTGCTGGGTATAGTAAAGCAGCACAAACACAAATTTTCATTAAAGAATTGATGATAAAAATGTATAAAAATAACACTCTGTCTGAAAGGATGTATTGTTGCCCACAAGCTAAAGGAAATAGACAAAAAAAATTCTAAATGTCCACTGATGAGCCTAACTGCACCTGCATTTACTTGTATTATGTGAAGCATTATGAGACGCACCCTTGTTCCCTCACTTAAATTAGACTAACGCAACCCCCCCAAACTATTGGTCCAGTTGTTTACCTTCAGAAGCATGATATCATTGTCATGTGTGTCGATGTTGTAATCTGGATGGCGGTAGTACTTCTTCACTTTCATGCGGATGGAACCATCTTTCTTGTTTGACAGATCATGAGCACCCAGCACAACCGTAAGTTGTTTTATCCTAAGAGAAACTGATTTAATGCACTTGGTAACAGGCCATACTATACCACAACACAAAACCTAGAATTTACAAAAACAAAACCGAGACTGATTTGTGAACAATTCAAGTTTCTTCTCAAAATTCACTTTCAGAATATAAAATTATACATGCAGGGCAACTAGAGTTTGCTTCATTGACCAGCTGTAATCTGGATCTTCAGTGGAGTAAATTTAAAGACGATTTCAAGCTGGGATTTATCCAAATAACTTGATAGATAAAAAAGCTTACTTCTTCCGGCAGTGCGCAGCCGTCATGACGAATTTTTCAGACACAAGGAAACCACCACAGACGTGCTTTCGTTTTTTCTGAATAGACACCATATAGGGTCTGGAGTGAGGTTTAACCTCCGTGCCATTCACTATACCAACTTCAACACTGGCTGAGAGAGAAGGAAAAGGGGAAGAGGTTATAATTATACTTTCTGCATGCATTTGACTCTCAAAATTCACCTCAGTGTGAATTACTTAAAGTAAACGGATACCGTGCTGTAATTCACTGCTATTATTTTCAAGTTTCATTCCTGTTTATGAAATGTACAAACTTGTATTGCAAGGTGATGGGACAGTATATGAAACAAACATAAAACATTAAGCACTGACAAGTAAATTCTGTTTGATTGACATTGAACTGAAGTATAAAACACCTTTTATCTTTTATCTATTAAATTAATTAATTTATTTTGCATATATATATATATATATATATATATATATATATATATACACACACACAGTCACTTCATGTATGATGCCCAAGACATTCCAGAAAAGGTTTTTGGGGACTAAATACAATTCATCCAGTTTTAAAGGCAAATTTTAGGACATTCTTCTGTTAGATAAACTTCTACCTGCACAACCAATTAATACTTTCATTGTTTTTTTAGGACAGTTTTTTTTAGGATTTTTAGGAATGATATACTACTTTATATTTTAGACACTGCACGCTGTATAGTGTATTTTAATATTGTTAGAATTAGTTAGAATTAGCTAATCATTAGTTCTCTATCACCTACTCAGTAATGAATTAGTACTGCGTTGTAGTTAGCAGTATTTACTGAAATTGTAATGCAGCACCACTCATTCATTCCTGATTAGTTCCTAATTTGTTACTAAATAACTGTGAAACTGTATTCTAGTGTTACCTGCACAACTGTGAGAGCACCATCAACAATGAAAAGATACATTTTGGAGCAAGGTAGGCTTCCTTCTTGATGATGTCTTTTTCAGGGACAATGACAATGCAAAAATACATTCAACCACATTGCTGTTGCAGTCCAGAATTATCTGCCATTTCAAAACAATTTGGCAAATTCGGAAGTATAAAAACCCACAATAAAGGCCTCTTTTGGTTGTGCAAGTGAAGACTTGTCTAACAGAAGAATGGCATAAAATTCTGCTTTCAAAACTGGATGAATTGTATTTAGTCGCCAAAAAGCATTTTTAAAAGGAACAATTCTGGAACGTGTTGTCCATCAAAAATGGAACACAACAAACAAAAAAAAGCAACAATCATTAATTCACGTTTACCTACTGAGTAATTAACTCCTTGGTAGTTAATAGTATTTAGTTGTTCACTCCTGATTAGTTTCTAATTAATTATGTTTTCCTGGCTACTAACTTTTTCCTGATTCACTGCGAAACAGCACTATAAAGTGTTACCGTCATGCAAGTTACCTATGCCATGGGCACTAATATACCCTCATACCATGACAGACGTTGGGTTTGGAACTTTATACTGGTAACAGCCTGGAACATCCTTTTCTTCTGTGGCCCAGAGAATATAACGTTCATTTCCACAAACAATCTGAAAGGTTGACTTGAAAGACCAAAATACATGTTTTCACTGTGTATCAATTAATTTCAGTTGAGCTCAGTCCAGAGAAGTAAGCAGTATTTCTGGACATTGTTGACATATGGCCTCCACTGTGCGTAGTATGGTCTTCACTTGAATTTGTAGATGCAGTGATGAATGGTGTTTACAGTTTGTCAAAGTGTGCCCATGTAGTGAAATTCATCACAGAGACATGTTAGTTTTTAATGCAGTGCTGAGGGATGTCTTCATGACAACATGGAAAGACTGCCTAATCAACTGTGTCCCCACTGTGTAGTTTCTTTCTTCATTTCCTCTTTTGCTTGTTTATGAATTGTGTTAGCCACCCATGCAGTCTAAACGTTTTTTAAGAACAACAAAATTACATGAAAAACAAGGACTCTCAGGACAATACTAGGTACATCCCATGTCTCTAATCGTTCATCCTCATCAACCTGATCAGATCACTTGACGGATAGTAAAGCCAAGTATTAACAAAGTCTAAGTGACACTCACCAGAGTGGCTCAGGTATGGCAGCAGAGCAGCCAGCAGGAACAGAGAGATGAGAGTCATGTTGCTGTTTAGAGAAAGTGTGTTCTCCTTGAAGAACAATAAGAAGAAGCGGCTTTATCAGGGCTTGATACGCATCTTTTCTTTAGAAATGAGAAACGGAAGCTTACAAATCTCTGTGACATCAGAGACTTTGGTTCAGAGTCTCTACTTAATTGGTAATTATGTAGCTCTTGCAATATTAACTTAACGTCAACATGTTTATGTCTGCTTTTGTGTCTTTGTACTGTGCGTATGTGTACATACTGTATTCTGTAAAAGAATATCCTGTACTTATTTAATTTCCAACCAAAAACACCATTAAGCACAAGCTATTCATTTTCAATAGATATTTTTGAAGATCAGTTTCTTTTGATCAAGGTCTTTTTATTAAATATTTCACAAAATACAAAAGACAAGCAGCCCCATACCCCCAAACGTACACATCCTGGCCATCCTCCAGACCTACCCCAGTAAGAGAAACTATAGATTCTTTACAGCTTATATAAAGAAATGAAATATTATCATTTAAAATAAATACATACTATGGAGGTACATTTTCAGCTTCCATTTCATTCAGATATGTCAAGAAGGGCTGCCAAATCCTATAAAACCTCTTTACAGATCCCTGAAGAGAGTATCTCCTCTTCTCCAACTTGAAGTATTGCATTACCTATTTGATCCACTGAGAATAATTAGGGGGAAGAGGGTCTTTCCACCAAAGCAATATTAATTACCTTGGCAACAGAGTACAAAAGGCCCAGATGTTGTTTTTTTGCTGTTTTGGGTGTGCTCATACATTTGACCTCACATAGCAGCCAGATGTATAGAAACCTTAGGTGAGGGGCAGGCACCAACCCTTGTATTTATGTTATGCGATAGGGAAGACTAGTTTAGATAGTTTTTTTGTTTTTGGTACTAGGTGAGGATTTTAATTTAAGAGCTAGGGTAGTTTTTTTTTTGTTTGTTTGTTTTGATTATTTCTTTCCTTTAGTCCAGAATTCTGTTCTTTTGACAGAAAGCATATTTGCTGTTTTTTTTTGTGTTTGTTTTTTTTGTAAATATTCTGCATAGTATTGTTATAGGGGTCTCACTCAAGTCATAGCCTGAGTGTACATTAACCCCAGCATATAATAAATAAAACAAAAGACATCTAAACCATATGCTACTGTTAATAATAAATAATTATTTATGTAGGTGTTTGGTGGTGCAACACCGAATAATGCAATGTAAGGAGAGGAGCTTATTGGTTCCACCAGAATTTTAGAGCGAGTATAAAAAATATATTGCCAAAAGTGATATAATCTTGGGCATGTCCAAAACATACGCAGGTTCTTGCTAGCACCTATTGCATGTAGAGTCCAAATCAAGTCTAATTTCGGACCGTCTAACTTTACACCAATGAAGTTGATGTATTACCTTGAACTGTATAATAAAATGCCTTTGAAAAATTGAAGATGAGCACATTCTTTGAAGAATTTTCGGTAACACTTTCTATGAATATCACGTTTGTAAGCATCTATAAACACATTTATAACATTTATAGCATTCATAAGGCATTATAAACATGGTTATAACTATATTAAAATATGAACTACACTGAATTATACTTTATAGTCATGTTTATCATACATTATGAATTGTTACTATAGTGCAGTATAAACATGTTAATAACATGTCATGCTGTCAGTGCTAAAGAAGTCAGTGTAAAGACAAATACAAAGTTTATTTATGCCGTGAGATTTCCAGTATTTTATTTCTCACTCCTGGTGCTGTTAGGACTGCATCTTTAGGGCTTCAGTCCTGAATATTCACATGCTCCAAATAGTGCTAATTTCTGCTAGCATTATATTGGACATGCAGTGTTAAGTTAGTGCCAAGCTAACGGTGGTGTACATTAACTTTTTCCACATTGGGAAAAACACTGATGGCAGCATTAGTTTAATATCTGATATTTGAAGCCTGTAATATGCTGTATTGTGTATGTTTTAGTGCTTCAGTACATTAATCTGTAAATACTTCAACTTATTACTCTTAACACTGGAGGAGGATTTAGTACGGTATACTTCACCTTACTTAGAGCAAACAAATACAACTTATAAGCACTTATAATGTATTATGTTAACAATTCATAATGCATAATAAACATGGCCAGAATGTGTAATGCATTTTTATAAGCATTAATAGCCATGTTTATAATGCCTTATGAATTGTTAACATAATACATTATAAGTGCATTATAACAAGCTATGAATGTGATTGTGCTTACAAATGCTTACAAATGTGATTTTCATTAGAAAGTGTTACCAAATTGTCTTCTCATCTGGAATTTTCTCATCCAAGTCCTCTTCCCACCTGCTCTTAAGATATAAAGCTGACAAATCATGAGAGATGAGAAATTGATATATCCCGCCAGTCCACTGCTTAACACTTTTCCTGCGTTTGAAGAGTCCATCAATGACGTGGGAGGATAAAGAGGAAAACAATCAAAATATGAGGCTACAGAGCTCCATAAGCTGTAGGTATCTAAAAAAATGTGATCTAGGAATACTAAATTTATTCACCAGTTGTTTGAAGGATGCAAAGAATTGATGAGAATGCCCATCCTCATCAAAAAGGGGCTATGGTCTGAAATGACTATGGATTGATATTCTCAGTCAGTTACCAAGGGGAGAAGTTTTTTTTTTTCTAAAAATAAAAAAAAGTCTATCTGTGAGAATATCTTGTCAACCAGGGAAAAGAAAGAGTTACTTCTAAAGGTGGGATTGCGGAATCGCCATATATCCAACATGCCATATATCTTAAGAAAGAGTTTAATTGATTGGGCTGATTTCGACTTGTATGCTGCTATGCAATCTCAGAAAAAGGTATGACACTGTCACTGGGGCAGTACCCCTCTTGTCACTGTGGTGGTACCCTCAGGGGTACATCCCAATACCTTTAGGTTCAGGATTCGACTACACCACCTAGGGAATTTCACCCCAGGAAATTTAATGCATGTGAAACTCACAAGCACACAGGTACATTTACAAAGTTAGAGAGACACGTGATTGAGTTCAATTCACACTGTTTACTAGGTATTTAAAAAGATAATACATGTCAGTCAACAATAAAATCGTTACAACTTTATTAATACATCATTTTAAAATCTATATGTAAACATAAAAGAATACCAAAAACTCTCCTCCAGGTACTACTGAAACAAAATGAAAAAAGGAGAAGGAAAAAGAACAGTTATATATACAGGTATAGTATAGCTGTGCAGGTTTATAAACACAGGACAATTGCCCTATATTCTTACCAAAAAAATTACAGAGCTCTCCAGCACCTGGTTCCACACACCTGAGATTGTACAGCAAAACTCCACACCACACATACACACAGGTTACTGAACCTCAACAATAGTGACATCAACACTGCAAGCTAGGTGCAAAAGGGGTGAAGGAGAGAGGAAAACTCCAAAAGGGTGACCAGTTAACAGGAGAGTCACCACATGCACCAAGACACTCCAAAAAAAAAGAAGAAGAAACTAAATCATTAATACTAGGCAGATTATATACTGCCCAAAACCTGCACTTAGATCACTTACACCACAATATATCGAATTAAACCATAATCAAAAGAAAGGAACAATCATCAAGCAAAAAATAAATGAAAACAAACTGCTTAGAAATTTACTTAGTGGTTGCAAGAAATAACAACTGATTTACAAAACAAACAAAAAAAATGAACAAGCTAACAAAATAAAGCAACTAAATTAATTTGCAATGAACAAAACTGAAAATATCAAGACAGTAAATAAAGAAAACTAAATAAATAAAGAAAATGAATCAGACAGAAAACGTGACCCAAATGGTCTGGTCTACGCAAAACAGCAGTGGCTTCAATAAAAGGCTCTTGAGGCTTGGCACGTGGGATGCCACCTAGGCCGGCCAAATGGCGATGCTCCAACGGAGAACCTAAATAAAACACACTTGAATCAAAATATAAACTAAAAAACCTCACATAAGGTGGAATAAAAGAAGACGCCTTAATCCCACCATTAATAAGTGCACGTACCTTTAAACTGAAGTTACCAGTGACGGCAAGAATGAACAGACTCTATAATCACATTGTCATCACTGTCTGGGGTAGTAGATGCCCATCACACACTTCTTAAGTCTCATAATTAAAAGTTATACCCAAGAATGTGCTACATCCATATGAAAACAATGAATAAAGTACCTTCGGCCACGGATTTCCAAACCCATCCATTGTCATTCACGCCAGCATACACACCTAAATAAGGGACGTATCCACTATTAATCATGGTTATGTTATCAAAGAAGAGACCGTGGGTGTAGTGTAGCATCAAAAACATATCTCAAAGCCAGTACTGCCCACGACAACACAAAATAGCAGTTCCAAACCCAGTGCGCTGACCAACAACAGTAACATAGCACCCTGCGTGATCAGATTCTATACTTGACAGTGTAAATGGTATGTTCTTACTAATAAGGGTAGCTACCCCTCTAGCAGTGGAACCAAAATTGGAAGCGTATGCTTGTCCTACCCATCCTCCCCTTAATCTAAACTGGTCAGCAATATGGAGATGGGTCTCTTGAAGAAAGGAAATATCAGTTTTGAGATGTTTAAGATGTTTGAGCTCCCTTCTGTTTCACTGGATGGTTTAAAGACTTGACATTCCAGCTTACAAAGTCAACCACGGGATCCTCCTAAATTATTTACATCCACCATTAGGAATGGTCCTGGATAATGTGCTATGGCTATGCTCCTCAAGAGAGAAGGAAGAGAAAAAAAAAGAATAATAACGAACAAACCACATCAGAAATCTGAAGCTACATAAAACAATTATCAAGGTAATCAAGTATACATGTAGGTCTGATAGGTCCCCAACTCCTGTCACCTAACTCAACATGGTGACTATAACAACCCTCACAAAACACATCCGCACATAATGTGTTGGTATTGGGGTACGATTTGATGTCCAACAGGTTGGCTACCACCAAACCCCCCAACAGTTAGAAAAGTAGTAGCAGAAAAAAGATGCATCATAACACATTCACCTTAAAACCAGTAAAGCAGGTAACAACAATACCTGTCTATGGTCCATACAGCCAATGTCCTCTGCTGAAGTAAAGAAAGGATAGGTTGAGACAGACAGAGCTACATGAATCAGATTGTGAAAAGTTAGGATTCAGCATCTGCTGCTGTAATATTTTCTTGTGTGCCATGGCTTTCTCCGGTTCCGAAAATTCCTTGAAGTCTCCATTGTGCAAGATGCACAATCGAGCCAGGAATAATATACCATAGTGAATGTCCCATCCACCTCAACGAAGATTCCTGACATCATTGAACACAGCACGATCCTTTGTGCGAGAGATCGACTAGAATGTCATTTTCCAGATGTAGTACTTCTTTCAGAAGTTTGGAAACTGCCACACAAGAGCTTGAGCCAGGTTCTTCTGTGATAAGATAAGATAAGATAAGAAGAAAGATAAAGATAAAGAATAAAGATAAAGATAAAGAAAGAAGAGGTGATGAAACACAGTAGTAAACATGCCCGCCATCCCAACTTTTTGGAATGTGTTGTTGGCATCAAATTCAAAATGGGCATATATTTTTCACACAACAATAAAATTTCTCAGTTTCACCATTTGATATTTTGTCTTTCAACTATTTCCCTTATATTTTCCTTTATAAATATGGTTTTATATCATTGCATTCTCCTTTTATTTACATTTTCCATAATGCCCCAATTTTTTGGGAAATGGAGTTGTATTACTTACAACTCTATTTAAGATCTGCACAGAGTTTCGTATAAATCAGAGAAATCGATCAAGTCACATGCTTAATGTTAGAATCATAAGGACATTACCTACCCAGCTAACTTCAGCATTACAGCTAGCTTGATCACACAATTCATTTTTTTATTCTACCAGAAATAAACATAGTAGCCATTTGCTCATACAATTATTTCAAATTAATTTAATCAGAACAATGTACAAAATGTATAATTTTTATTTTTACTTGTTTTTTGATAAATAACAGAGATGTTTTGGACATCTACAGATGACCAAAGCAAGACTGCTGATCTTTCCTGCATCAAAAGTGGTCCTAGTCAGTTGTGCAGATATAGAAGCCTGTAGCCTGTTTCACTGATGTACCAACCAATGTGATACAAAGCTCAAACATAGGTCTCACTGACATCTGTCACATTTTTGCTGGGCAACCCATAAATACAAATAGATCCTGTTTTGTTAGTCTAGTTTGTATTCAGTGACTGTACCTGAGAATTACTCCCAAGTTAAGCTTCAGTCACTCCTCTCTTTGTCACATGTCCTGATTCAGGCCTTATTGCTGATTTTGCTCCCTGTCCTGCTTTAGATTCTATCTCTGTACATTTCTTAATTCCTTCCTACCCGTAAGATTGTTTTTTAATTGGAACACTGTTTTGGTCTCTGTTATTCTAGCCCTAGCCCAGCCACTGAATTAACTCTTGACACTGAGTCAGCTCTGGTAACTTATTTAGCTCCTCATCTGGTTCTTTATGTGACTCTTGTTTCAGCTCCTGTTTTTTGTGACTAACTCTTTGTCCCTGATTGTTGTCTAGTCTCTACTTTTGATGAAAGTCTTTCCTCTGTCCCCAGCCCATTTTCTGTCTATTAGCCTAACCTCAGAGATTGCTCCAGCCTTCATTTTAAAGATTACACCAGCTCTAACCCCTGAGATTGCTCCAGCCCTAACTTTAAAGATTTCACCAGCTCTAACCTCAGAGATTGCTACAGCCCTAACTTAACTTTTGAGTGTTCCAGCCTAGAGCAGGGTAATGTGACAATAGAAATTATTATTGTCATAAATTATGTTCCAGTGCAATACAATATTCTTTTCTGAACTTTCTGGCTGGCATCCATTTACTTACCAGCCCAAGCTCTCCACGTTGTATGGTGTAATGTCTTCTCTCTCGCCATACCGGCTCATCAAATACACATAGTAACACAAACTACACGTTATACTAACAAACCATTGTATTTAATCACATTAAGGTCACTTTTTAAGATGGAACACACCTACCATAAGCCTCTGCAGTGGCCATTTGCATGGCCATGCCTCCCGAGCCTCTAGGAGCCAATGCCAGCTAGTACTGTGTTGCTACAATATTCTCCTCAAGTAGGTGATATACCAAGTAAACAGGGCAGGCCTATACAATAGACCCCTACAGTGAGTGGGCTATGTACTGAAGGCATTTTGCTTGGCTTGGGTCCATGTTTTCCCTAAGGGGGAAAGGTCACTGCCAACCCAAAAGTTATACTGGTAAAAATTTAAATCACTTTCCATCACAAGGAGTCACTGAATGGTTGCATTAATACAAAAACTTATATCATGCCATGACCCTTGCCGTCACCAGCTCTCAATCCAATTGAACACTTTTGGGAGATTTTAGACTGATTAAGATTAAGTGACCCTTATTAGGGTCACCTCTGCAATCTAACCCATCTGTGCAGTGACACACTACATACACACTACTGAAGACACAGAATAGGGGGCAGTCAGCACACCGGTTTGGTGGGCAGCCCTATTCGCAGTGCCCTTGGAGCAGTTGGGGGTTAGGTACCTTGCTCAATGGTAACCTCAGTCATGTCCTGTCGGCTCAGGGCATCGAACTGGTGACCTTCCAGTTGCAAGGCTGGTACCCTACCCTCCACTACTGCCCCATACATGTGCTGATATGTTATACAGCACTCTCCACCATTAAAACACCAGTTGAGGGAACATCTAAAAAAATTGCATGTTCCATGTGAGACTACATTTCTTACAGAGCCAACAAGACGGAACCTGCTAAATCACAGAGAACATTTCACAGGGAAAGGTGATGCATATCATTATGATTTTGTTCCTTTGTTTATGAGGAAGTTGAAAAAATTGTATGATAAATGAAGCACACCTCTTAACCTAATTGACAAAATCTTAAATCCTGAAACATAGAAATACCATAAATGTACCTATATTTTCATTCAGTGTTAGAAGCTAGACCTATGAGGACAAACATCTAGTTTGCCTCTGGTTCTGTAAACATTAAACATGTCCATCTACGTATATTCCATCAACAATCCTAAAGAATAAAAATGCTGCATGGCTCAACAGGGATCTCCAAACCAGGCAGTGATGAAAAATTAAAGGCATTGACTTAGATAAAAACTTTGAAATCATTTAATTTTGAAATATACAAACAGTCCTGAATATTAAGGCTTGCCAAATGTTGGCCTGATTGTCTGTACATGTCTGTGAGAAGTTGAGTTTTGTTGAGTGTCTGAAGCAAAGACCAGAACTGGAGCAATGTTTGAGGCTAGCGCTGGAGCAATCTCTGACGTTAGGGCTGAAATACTGTGATTTTTCAACACTGTCAGTAATGAGAAGTGGACTATGCACAGAGACAGAGGCTTGATCAGGAGCAGAGAAGAGAGGCCTCTGAGGGATGGAGATGGCAGCAGGAGCTGCAAAGTCTCAAACTGGCATGTACTTGGGAACAGGTCAGAGATCAGAGAACTAGGTTATCTGAGAGAGAATCTGAAGCCCAGTTTGAGTTTGATTAGTTTTAACAGAGGAAGTCTGGTAATGTCATGTGTGCATGATTTGACTGGCTGATTCGTACAGGATAAACCATCTGTGTAATTTCCCCACGTAGCCTGGATTAAAATATCAGTGCACAAACATTTACATCAGTATCACATGACAGGTGCCACACTTCCAAACAATGAGAACACACTGTGCAGCTGAATGGCAAATAGGGTCGGAAAAAAAGAAACAAAATGCAACATTGGACAAGGGAGGAGACTCCATATTTCATTTCAGTGTGAATGACCACTTTTATCAACAGCAATTCAAAATGATGGTACATAGTCATACTGTAGATTTCACTAGCATTTTCAAGAAAATAGGGTTGAGGAATTGAGATCAAAATTAGCTTCGTTTTATCTGTTAGCCTTGTCTTCAGGTTGCAAGAAAAAAAAGGAGGCAGCTATTTTTGTTACCCAATCTTATTTCATTATTGTGATGTTCATCTGAACTTCAATTACTGAGGGAGCTTTGAGTTTGGGGAATTGTAGAAGGTAATTAGTACCAGAATTATTACTTAGTAGACTAATAAAAACAACCAACACTGCAGATTCATACTCTGTTGTTCTTGTTGGCAATCATTCAAATTGCAGCACCTTCCCGGAATAAACTAATCCAGCTCAAATAGGGCTCAAGAAAATCTCATGAGCATCTGGAGCTAAAACCGCATCAAGTCAAAAAGGACATAACTAAGAAAGAGAGCGGATAAGAGAGATGGGATTATCAGGAGCAGGGATTGAAGCTTAATTGAGAGGTATCTCTGAGGTACAGAAAAAGACCTAGATCTAAATTATAGTCATGAATCATAGACCAAGTCTGTGGCTTCTGTGAATAATGAATCAGTGCACAGTGACCAAGGCTGGAGCATCAGGACTTGAGAAAATGTCAGCCTTTGATTCTAGAACTTTCAGTGACTGCTGTCAATATTTGAGACAGGTCAGTCTCAGTCTACCACTGGCAGGAGCCACGGCCAACAAATGATAGTTGCTGCCGGAGCTTTCAGTTTCATCTTGGTCAGCATCACTTGAGCAATTGTGAAGTTCCAGTGGTTGAATGTTAGACTCATTACACAGAATATGTTGGAGTTCAGCAGAAAAAGGGCACGTTATTCTGCCATGGCCACTTCTTTGGTTCTTGTCCTGGGATTGTTTAAACTGTTCTCTGACGCTGCAGCCTCAGTCTTTTCCGGCCACTTCTTTCGAAACCTCTTCAAACACGATGCGGTTTGATAAGTCTCTTCAAATTTTTTGGTACAGAAACATCAGACTAAATGTTTGAGTCTTAGCAGCGCAAAATTATGATGAATGTTGAGCTGGATTGACGTAAAAGTCACATGAATTCCAATCTGGCTGTTCAGTCTGACATTGCTGCAGATCGGATATGTACTGGATTTCAACACCACATAAAGCGTCTCAAATCGGAATTGAAAATATCAGATTTCTATGTGTTTTTTGCTGTTCACACTGACACACAGAGGACACATCTGTGTCACATACAGAGAAAGAGATTGAATTTGGGCCACTTTTACCTGCTGTGTAAATGTAGCCTTAGTGACACTGTTCATTTTGTTTTTTCACTGCCTGCTGCTTTTGTGCTCTGCCATTGATGTCCCCCCTCTGTCCACAGCTTGTGGTTCAACCAGTAATGCTTTGGCCTCCCATACCTAGAAGACTGGGGTCCACCTCTGGGTGAACCCTGTACACCGGGTTGGGATAGCTACTGAAAAATTTGTGTTTAGCTACTTTGTAGCTACTTTCCCAAAATGTGCAGCTAGCTACAATTTAGCTACTTTTAGTGGCTACTTTTTAACTACTTTTTGAAAAGTAGTGGCTACTTTTTAGTTACTTTCAAAGCGCAATTGTCAGAAAGTTTGTGAATCTCCATCTGACACACCAAACAAGTCCAACTGATAGTATGAACAAGACATGGCATTTAATGATGTGCCAGAAAGAAACATACAATTGAAAAGCTGCAAATATACAAAAAGATCACCAGATCACACAGACAACGAAACGGCAAAGACAGAGATTTGAGATGAACATCGGTCATTTGGAGATGAACGGACTTATTTACATGTATAAATCACTCTGGTTTGCTGATACGTTTAATCTGCAGCAACTCACGGCAAGTCAGCTTCTCTTTCTCCAGCTTCTCTTTTGAATTCTCATTCTACAAATCGAACGAGAAGCTGGAGGATAAGAAGCGACTTCAGTCTCGCTAAAAGTCGAACATTGAAAGACATTTTACAAGAAACTTGTGGAGGAGTTTCCTGAGATGCGAGAAAAGCGGCTACAGCTGAGCTAAAGGTTAAAGCAGGGCATTGTGAGTAGGTGCTTGCGTTTATATTTCTGGCCTATACTAGAATAATCAGCACACACTGAGATATACTTACAGCGGTTGCAAGACAGTAAAACAGATGTCAAATGTCGTGCTTCCCAAGGTTTCATTTTTGTTGAAAGGACAACGTCTTAACATTTCGGTTGCGAGCCCTGAGTTAAGCCTACTAGTGAGGGGTGATCAGCGTGTGGGGCGAGCATGTGCCTGTCTGCTCAAGCTGCCCTTGGCTCAGTTAGGTTTGCACAATTGCCACCAGCCCAGTGAATCACCTCGTTCTGTGGTTCATTTTGCATGGATTGTGTGAAGCCTGAAGCGAAATTGTAGCGAAACATTTTCGCTACAGCTACAAGCTACATTCCATTAAATTGTAGTGGCTACAGCTACTAAAATTTGTAGCTAACTACAAAAAGTAGTGCGCTACTTAGCTACTCCCACTTCCCTGCCTGTACACAATATTATGGACCAGTAATCCTGATTGTTGTAATCTCACACCCTGAAGCTCTAACCTCAAACACTGCTTTCCCCAGAGAAAGGTTGGAGAAGAGCAGCTTTGGGTTCCAAGTATGGTTATCACATCAGTGAAGTTTTGAGTCTATCATGCTCCTGAAGTAGGCCTAAACCTGCTCATAACAATAAAGCTTCATTTGATTTGTAAATGTACCTATTTATATGAAACCTGACCATAACCATGAGTGCTTTTAAATGTACAATTCCCTGCAAACACCCGACATTTCACATTTGACTCATTAACAAAATTATGGAGTAGCTATGAGAACAATGACAGTGTGATATTGTTTGGAGAGTGGAATTAGAGTTTAGTACGTGGCTAGATCAGTCGAATTGGAGTTATGTCTACGATTGTGTACATTCAGACATAATTAGCTTAATGCACTTGCAGATATATGACCAAATTAGCTATTTTTAATTTGTATTTAAATGAAAAAAGTCCAGTATAATTATGAAGTGACTTTCTCTGCTTTTTAACCCTAATTTGCGGCTGTTGTCAAAATTTCAAAATCTGAAATGACTTTCCAGGTTGGCGAGCTTGTTCAGAGGAGATTGATGGCGCAAATGATCTGGTAGTGAAAGAAGGGAAATGAGGCAATCTTTACTCTTCCTTTAGCTCTGGAGTGATTGGAGGCCTGCTGATGTTTTCAAATGTAACCCTTTTCTTTTCAAGCAGCTCCATAGCAAGGCTTTACGTTGTGAAGTGATGGAATAAAAGGAATCAGGGAGCACAGAACTGTGGTGAATCAGCCGGTGGTCATTAGCAGACCTCTCTTGGTTGGGTCACAACAGGCAGCAGTTTTCACCTTCACAAAACAAAACAGTATTATAACTATAGGGAGGAAGCAGCATCACAGCAAGGAGAAAGAGGAGTGGTGAATGTGCACACCACCACCTACTGATTCAATCTGTGAATAACACCACTTTACAAAAACATTAGATTTGAAGGATTCAATTTTCATGAGCTCTGTAGTGCAAGACGACCAGTGTTTCAGGAAATACTGATTTTAGTCAAATGATAAATTATTCTGAGGAATCTCAAATTTTTTTCACTGTTAGAGATATTTATCAAGTCAATGTAGACTTTTTAAAATTCTTTTTGAGACCCACTGCAATGAAGGCTCTTCAGGTGTTGGAATCCGTTTTCCCCCCAAAAAACACAGTATCAAAACCACAAAAAACAGACTGAATCCGAGTCAGAGACTGTTCAAAATATTCAAAAAACAAGACGGCTTACAAAAAAACAGCAAAAGTACCAAAGAGTCCAAATGGTCAGAAGAAAGTCCAAGTAAACCATGAATCCAGTGACAGCTGTGCTAAAAGGCTCAATACACAGATGAACTAGCAATACTTCACAGAGAGTGTATGTTTGTGTAGGTCCTTATAAAGGGAATTAGATGTACTGCAGGTGAAAGAGATCAAGGCGTCACTAGGAAACAGATCAATACTCAGGTGAGGCTGACCTCTGGTGTCTAGGGCAGGTATTACAAATGATACACACTTATACAGTAAGAAGACAACTACACACTCAAGAGCACAAAGGTGTGAAAGATTATAACCCCCAACCCCCCCCCCCCCCCCCCCAACACCCTTCATGTGCCTCACAGTGGTTTGGTCTTCATTACATTATTTCATAACAGTACATGAAATTTTCATGTATATGAAAAATGATTTGAAGATGGGATTCATAACAGCCCTGTGAGGCCTGGTAGACCACCTTAAGATGTTCCCACCAAATAAACAGTACTTAAAGCTTTCATCTTTGAGTGGCAGGAGAAGATCAATTTACTTCAGATCAGTTTTTATTCATTCTTTCTCTGTGAGAAGACAACTCAACGCTGTGGGTATGAAAGAATGTGTAGCTGTCATGAAGCTCTTTCAAAATAGTCAGTCATAGAGTCATAGTGACTGACCACCCCAGGTTGATGTTGAGTGTAGACCTCAACATCGCAATGTTTTTGGGAACTCGTAAGCATCTAAAACTGAACATTCGAGGTAAAATATTCCAGCAGATTTTTCTGAATAGAATATAAGCTATTATAAAGGTACTGTGCTTTGCAATCTCAGTGTTACTGAGCTCTGCTAAAACCCGAGTAGACTGAAGGCTTGGGCTACAAACGGCTCCAAGCCATATAAAAAGTGTTTGCTCTAAGACCCAACAAGTGAAACAATGCCTGCCTTCCCTTCATAATTACAGTGGAAGTGTTTTCTTGTGTCTTTTTTTTTAAGTAATTTTGGGGCAATTTGGGGCTGCATGTCATACCAGTCACTCCTCTACAAAGGTGTGACAAAGGGCTGCTGTTTGCCACAGCCTTATGTAGAGTGCACATTTGTGTCAGGTTGGGCCTAATCAGCCCAAGGCCTTCTGGGAATTGGAGTTCCCTGAAGTTATGGCACTTTGTAGGCTGGGCCCTTAGAATTATTTTATGTAATTGCATATTAATGAATTGAAATGAACTAAAATGGATGATGAAGGACAACATGACACTTTTAGAAGAGAAACAAAGGTGTTTGTCACAGAAGGCTGAAGCTAACTGGAGAAAACGTAAAAGGTTCAAAATTGTTACTACCATAACAAAACATGTTCATGTTGCATGTGATGGTAAGACAGATCAGGTGAGGTGTTCTAATGTGGGGTGCGTACGCCGTCCAGATTAGGCCCCTGGACAACGCAGGTTAACGCTTTCATTTGTGAAGCCTTAATGTTTATTAAAACATTGTGCATTTCTTTGCCATTCTCGTTGTTTCACTGTTTTTTTGTTTTGTATTAGTGTTTTTTTTATTAGAAGCATGCTGTTTTTCCATGATATTTTATTGCAGTCAAGTGCTTTAAGTTTAAGAAGTTGTCCCTAGATGTGTCCTCTGACCTTGTGAGACAATTTATCATACAGAATTCTGAGGATGACTTTCCACAGGATTTCTCACATACATTTCCATCAAAGAATATGCTCGAGAAATATGCTTGAGACATGCTTTAATTGAGATGAAATTGTGGTGAATTGGTCAAATGCAAATTACACTTTCCCAATAACAGACTTGATCCAGGGCAGAAATTCACATATTTTGGTAAAAACCTTTGGCTTTGTGGGTGCATCACAGTTGTCCATCTGACCAAAGGCAGCAATGCCCACAGCAGTATCCCCACACACCAAAGGATCTCCAGAGTCTCCCTGTTAACAAGACACAAATGAAACACATTACTATCCTCACAATTTTTCAGAATTTATTTTATTTTCCATTAGTTTACATCATAAAAAGAGACTGACCATATTAATCATCCTGTATATTCTCATACCTTGCAAGATCCTCCAGGATGAAGTGCACACATCATCCTTGGGGTCAGACGGTTCTCCCAGACTTTATTACATTCTGTCTCGTCCACAATAGTTATATTGGTCTCCATAAGACGCTCACTAACATGGTTAGAGGATCCAGCTCCTCCCCAGCCAGCTAGGCTGCAGACTGTGTTGGCCTTAATGTCCTCGTTGGTTTTAGGGATGGAGATCCAGTTTACAGTTTTGCTCTTTTTGGCTTTTCCACATAGCTGTGACAAGATAATCATTTGCCTAGTTAGAAACAAGACTGCATGGTGCAATGCGAAGCTCCACTCCTCCACAGTAACCCAGATTACACCCAACTGACCTATACACTTCATACACACTTCATTTTCAAACAGTTAACTAGCATTAGATCCTATTTATTTTTCCTTACTAAACACTTGATGTCGACTTTGTAAAATAAATTATTTGATTTAAGCTATATTAATGTTTGTAGACCAAAAGTTAGCCGGCTAGAATACTAGGCGTTGTGCTTTGGCTGAATAGTAGCTCTTGTAACTACACTGAGTTTGAACAACTTCACAGTATTTGTACTTAAATAATGATAACATTACTTAATTTCTTGTTAAATTGTATTTTTTTTTGTGGGAAGAAGAAAATGACAATTTATAAAGGTATTTTTAGAGGTTATGTACTACTGTGAAAAGGTCAGAGACCAGTCTCTGGTCATTATGTGGTTAATATGTCCATTAAGTACAAGTTTTCAGAAGATATTTCAATGAACATCAGTTCTCTAATACCCTTGCATAAGAAAGAGGAAACTGGAGTTTAAACGTAAAAAAACGGGACTCCTAACAATTATGCAATAGCTGGTAGACAAACAGATCACCATCAGATAAGTAGCACTTAAAGCTTTAAGCTTTGAGAATGAATTAAGAAAATAAAGCCCCAATCTAGCTCTGGACATGAAAAAATCAGGTATTTCTGTCCATCCTACCACTGTGAGAAGACAAATCAAATCAACTTGAAAACGGAGTATTTATGCCACTGGACAAGACACTTAAGCCTCTACTGCTACAGGTGGTGCTGCTTTGCTGGTGATGCTGTTTTGCTCCCAGACTGGGCATAATAAGGCAACCAAATAACACATTTCCTTTTGCATTAGAACACCAAAACTAAATGTCTGAGATGTTTAACACACTGGAGAGCCTAATTTTTTTAACTGTGAGAAGCAGAAAATGCAACTTCTAAGACTGAACTTTAATGGTTTACGTTAGAGGTTTACTTGTTTGAAAAAAATGAAAGCAAGTCTACTATAAAGAACAGAAGCTAAAGGGTGGAAAATGTTGAAGGCAGAAATAAATGGTAGTTCACAATGGTTACTGTAGGGAACTGTTCATAAGGCTACTTAAAACCTACATAAGCATCACATGACAACTAATATAAATGCTTATTCCAGTAGGCATCATCTGTCATAAAGGCCAGTTTAGCTAACTTAGAGTCAAAGTGACAAATGGAATCTTTATAGCAAATTGGAATAAGCATTTATAAACATTTATGGAGGGTTATGTCAGTTGTTATGACAAGCTTAGTGTCTGGGATCAGTTCCCCAGGTGACCAGGGTCTTTTCTGTGTGGTCACCTTGTGTCCTTCAGGTGCTCCGGTTTCCTGCCACAGTCCAAACACATGAAGTCTTGTGAACTGGAGATGCTAAATTGGGCCGAGGTGTGAATGTATATGTCTGTGTGTCTGCCCAGTGATGGACTGATGACCTGTCCACAGTGTGTGTGTGTGTGTATAGTTCTATTTTGTCCCTTCACTTTCATTGGAAGTCTGTGACCCCTCAGACCCCTCTTTCACTCAAACCCTGGGCTGATAATGATGCCCCCCGCCCTACTTCTACGACTAAATTTACACTACTGGTCCAGTTATTTACCTTCACAAGCATGATATCATTGTCATGTGTCTCAGCATTGTATTTCAGATGGCGGTAGTACTTCTTCACTTTCATGCGGATGGATCCGTCTTTCTTGTCTGACAGATCATGAGCACCCAGCACAGCCGTTATGTGTTTTTTCCTTAGAGACAAACAATTTAGAGCTGATTTAATGCACTTGGTAACAGGCTTTAATATATTAATTAAACATGCAGTGCAACTAGATTGTGCTTCATTGATCAGCTGTAATTCTACATACTTTGTTAGCCCACTTTTACCCTGTTCTTCAGTGGTCAGGACCCCCATGGACCCTCACAGAGGAAGTACTATTTGGGTGGTGTAACATTCTCAGCACTGCAGTAACACTGACGTGGTGGTGGTGTGTTAATGTGTCAATATGTGTGCTGGTCTGAGTGGATCAGACACAGCAGTGATGCTGGAGTTTTTAAACACCTCAGTGTCACTGCTGGACTGAGAATAGTCCACCAACCAAAAAATATCCAGTCAACAGTGTCCTGTGACCACTGATGAAGGAGTAGAGGACGACCAACACAAACTGTGCAGCGGCAGATGAGCTGTTGTCTCTGACTTTACATCTGCAAGGTGGACTACCAAGGTAGGAGTGTCTAAAAGAGTGGACAGAGAGTGGACACAGTATTTTTATCCTAAGGACTACAGTGAGAAACCATTAGAAATTAAAGGCTTACTTCTTCCGGCAGTGCGCAGCCGTCAGGACAAACCTTTTAGACACAAGAATACCACCACAGATGTGTTTTCCCTTTTCCTGAATAGAAACCATGTAGGGTCTGGAGTGAGGTTCAGCCTCCGTGCCATTTATTATACCAACCTCAAAACTGGCTGAGAGAGAGAGAGAGAGAGAGAAGGTGGAGGAGTTATAATGATATTTTCTGCATGCATTGGTGTCTCAAAACTCACCTCAGTGTGAATTACTTCTTCATTCAGTTTGATTTATGTTCATAAAATGTATAAACCTTAACTGCAAAAAAGTTGAGATGGTATGTGAAATGCAAATAAAACATTAAGCAGTGATCTGCTAGTGATCAGTGGCTCTGTGATCTGCTAATATTCATTCTGAGTGTTTGCTTCTGTGTTTGCTTCATCTGTTTGCTTAATCTGTTTTCTCTGTTTTTACTGTATACTAACCATCTGTCTTCACAGGATTACCTCCTACAGAGAGTGAAGACTACAGTTTAGCTTTCCAACAAAAGCTGGTGGTAAGATTTAAATCCACTGAAGAAGTAAGCACCTCTATCCTCTACTATGGCTGTCTTTACTTGTGTGGATTGTGGCATGTATAGTGATAATCCTCTCTCCAGCACTAGTGATAACAATAGTAGTTCAGTTTGTGAGAAGTGCCAGTTCATTTCTACTCTGGTGGAGAAGGTGCATCAGTTAGCGGTGTGCATCCAGGGTTTAATCAGGGATAGAGAGCAGAGTTCAGAGTTATCTACCCCGGTTGCCTCAAGGAGAGTTAGTGCACCACTGACTCTGGCATTAGAGCCCCCACAGCAGGGTGAATGGGTGATGTCTCGGCGGCATAATAACAAATCTAAAGCTTAAGCTAATGCTAAAGCTAAAGCTAAAGATAGCCCACCTGAGCACCACACTCCACCTATTCACGTGTCAAACAGGTTTTCTGCACTCGGTGAAACACCCACCGAGGAGCCTGTCAGAGGAGCTCTGGTTATAGGAAGCTCTATTGTGCTCTATAGATATTCAAAGATAGTGGTTCATGTTGGTGGCAATGATATTCGTATGCGGCAGTCTGAAGTCACTAAAAGTAATATTAAAGAGGTGGTCAAAATAGCCCATACGATGTACGAGGCCGTAATATGCCCTGGCCCTATTCGAAGATGATGGGGTGCTGAAGCTTACAGCAGGCTTTGGGCACTACACTGATCCACTTTGGAAGCTGGCACGTTCCCTGAGTTTTTCCAGCAAGATGGTGCACCACCACATTATGGGTGTCAGGTCCGAGCATTCCTAGATGAACAGTTTCCTGGAAAGTGGATTGGTCGTCATGGGCCAGTTGAATGGCCCCCAAGGTCTCCCAATCTGACCCCCTTAGACTTTTATCTTTGGGGTCATCTGAAGGCAATTGTCTATGCTGTGAAGATACGAGATGTGCAGCACCTGAAACTACGGATACTGGCAGCCTGTGCTAGCATTTCTTCTGCGGTGTTGCTATCAGTGTGTGAAGAGTGGGAGAAGAGGGTTGCATTGACAATCCAACACAATGGGCAGCACTTTGAACACATTTTATAAGGGGTCAGAAACTTGTAAATAACCCATGAAAGAATAAGGTTACGTTAAAACCAAGCACACCATTGTTTTTCTTGTGAAATTCTCAATAAGTTTGATGTGTCACATGACCCCTTCCATAAACTAATGTGCCACAAACAGGAAGTTAATATCACCAACCATTCCCATTTTATTTGGGTGTATCCATATAAATCCCCCTGTACATGTTACCATTAGGCTTAGTTATAAATAGCCATGGAATTAGTTTCCACTGCTATGCTGATGATACACAGCTGTACATATCAGCCAAACCAGATGATAAATCCAGATTAAATAAAATAGATGATTGTGTAAAAGATATAAGAAACTGGATGCTGCAGAATTTCCTTCTTTAAAACCCAGATAAAGCAGACGTTCTCCTTCTTGGTCCAAAGGCTGCTCAGAATAAATGCTCAGATTTAATGTTAAATCTTGCAGACTTCTCTGTAGTACTTAGTTCAGTAGCTAAAAATCTTGGTTTTATTTATTCAGATCTAACATTTAATCAAGAGGTAATATGACAAGGATAGCGTTTCTTCACCTCAGAAACATTTCAAAGTTAAGAAATGTGTTATCCCTATATGACTGAAAAATTGGTACATGCCTTTATAACTTCAATACTAGACTACTGTAATGCATTGTGGTCAGGGTGCTCCAGCAGGAACCTAAATAAACTTCAGTTAGTTCAGAATGCTGCAGCTAGAGTTCTCACTAAAACCAGGAAATTTGATCACATCAGCCCAGTTTTATCAGCATTGCACTGGCTTCCTATCAAATTCCGTAGTGACTATAAAATTCTCTTATTGATATATAAATCCCTGCATGGTCCCGCACCAGAGTACCTGCAAGATCTTATTTCCCATTATGAACCGCCTCGTTTACTCAGATCACAGGATGCTGGTTTTCTACTGGTTCCTAAAATTCAGAAGACTTCAATGGGGGGAAGACCTTTTTCTTACAAAGCCCCCAAATTGTGGAATAATCTCCCAGTTAATGTTCTGGACTCTGACACAGTCTCAACCTTTAAGTCTAGACTGAAAACATATTTTTTTAGTTTAGCTTTGGATAATTAGCCTTCCCCTTTAGATAAAGGCAGGAGATCCAGGGGTTCATAGGCATAGAGGCTTATGATAGACTGAGATGTTGGTGCTGTTGACCCACCACTTCACGCGATCACACAGGTTTGTTGAGGGTGGAGTGGGGGGATCCCAGTGTCTCAGGGTACTCTCATATCTATGTTACCTTCTGGTTCTCTCCTTTTAGTTTATGCTGTTATAGTTAGATCTGCCAGAGTCACCAGCCACACTCTGGGGGAAATCATGTTTATTACAGTCATACTCCTGAGCAGAGCTAATTTTGTCTCTTTACTCTTTCTGAGATTGACCATCAGGGCCTCCTCCTCACCATCACCAACCTGCTCTCCTGTTCATTTGTGCCAACTGCAACACCCTGAATTACTTCACTGTGCCTTCCAGATGTACCAGCATTGAGATCGGATGGGACCGTTTCAGCTCACTCCAACTTTTCATAAAGACTCAGTCAGAGACTGCCTCAGTCAGAGACCGCCTCAGTCAGAGACCGCCTCAGTCAGAGACTGCCTCTACCAGTGCCGTTTCTAAAGCTTTAACATCCAGTCTTTAAACAGAGATCCTCGTAGCTTCTATTTAGCATTTAGCTTATTAAATTGTAAATACTGTTTGACCAGAGTAGGATGGGTGTCCCCGTGTGAGTTTTGCTTCCTCCCAAGGTTTCTTCCTGCAGAGGGAGTTTTTCCTTGCCACCGTCACCTCTGGCTTGCTCACTGGGGAATATGTTATAACTATGTTTTCAAACTTCTGAAAAGCTGCTTTGTGAAAACATTGTTGTAAAAAGTGCTATACAAATAAATTTGAATTGAATTGAATTGAAAGTAGTGATCAATACATTTTTTCATGAATATAATTCTGTAACCCACTATTTTGAGGGGTCCTTTGTAGATGATTAATAAACTCTTAACAGAGGATCACTAACACAACATATCAGTAAAGTAGCATTGAAGCATCCGAATACATTGAAGTAAATGTCTTGTAGATGTTCTGTTGATACATTACTTACATTAAGTAGATGGATTGTTAATATGTTACTTCCATCACACAAAACCTAACCTTCCCAACCTTACTCACAACCTAATCCTCACCCTGACCCTAATCCTAACCCAATCCTTAACCTCAACCCAAAACCTAATCCTAACCCTCACATGTTTCTGACATGTTACCAAGAATCTGTTGAGTGTCTGTTTAATCGAAAAAGGTCAACACAACACTTTTTAGGGACTAAGTACAATGTTTCCAGTTTTGAAAGCAGAATTTTTTGCTTTTCTTCCATTAAACAAGTCTTGAACTGGTCCAAGTGAAACTCACCAGAGTGGCTCAGGTACGGCAGCAGAGCAGTCAGCAGGAGCAGCGAGATGAGAGTCATGGTGCTGCTGGGAAAGAGTGTGATCTCCTTGAAGTAGATGAAGAGTAAAGAGAATAAGAATAAGAAGAAGAAAAAAAGGAGAACAGTTTGTTGTGGTTTGATCTGGGTCTTTCCAATAGAAATGAGAAGCGGTGGGAAGCTTCCAGACCTCAGTGACCACCGGGACCTCAGTGACTACAGGGACTTTAGTGCAAACAAAGAATTTTATGGTGCATCTCGAATGTCCTCTACTCACATTCACATCTTTTACAAGACAATGGTCCAAAAAGGCCTTTACGGTGTCATTAGAAATATCCTTTTTGTCAAATGTAGATTGATTTTTGGTATTGTTCACAGTGGATTAAATGACTTTATCGTAACTAGAAACAAGCATTTCCTGAAAGAAACAATGGTTGTGCAGGTTAAATGGTTCCCACTTTTTATTAGGTTGTTGCTAGGCAGTCACTATGGTATCCTGGGTGGTTGCTAAGGTGTTGCTAGGCAGTCGCATGCAAAGTCACAGCAATACCCACTACACTTTTAAAATCTGCCTAGTATTTAGTTTTAAGAGCCACACATAGTTTTGAATAAATTCCTATTTTTTTATGATAATGAAAAGTTGCTATGGCCAGTTTTAACACCCCTTATAGCCAACATTATACTTGGTTGTTTTATATTATAAAATGTATCACTTTATTAACGAAATTATCATATTTTCCAGTGCTGTGCAGGATGTGTGACAAGTCAGAAAGACTGAGGAGAACCACAGGACATTGGTACTGCATCCGAGGGTCACTCAAGTGCACTGCAGCTCATAGAACCCAACCTGCTCTAATCCAGAGAAAGGCTGAGCCTTATCTGATTAATGCAAATCTTGAAGAATGACAGAGCAATAAAAAATACAATTATTTCACCATCCAAAAGGGCACTTATGCCCTAAATTTTGTTTGAAAGTGTAATAAATATGCAAGAAGAACAGGTATTCACATTACATGTTCACATTATTTTCATATATTTGTACAAAATTGCTTGGTAACACTTTATTTTAGGGATTTCCTTGCTACTAACTATTCCACAGTCAACTGTCAACACAGGTGGTAACAATCGGGGCGGAGTCTGAAAACAAGGGGGCAGGACTGGGAAGGAATCAAAACAAAGGCACATGGACAAGTTAACAAACGCACATGGAAGACTGGGAGGGACCAATCGTGACATCATGGCAGAGCAGCTGCATCCAAGACTTACATCACCAAGCACAATGCAAAGCGTTGAATGCAATGGTGTAAAGCACCGCCCCTGGACTCTAGAGCATTGGAGACGTGTTCTCTGGAGTGACATCACACTTCTCCATCTGGCAATCTGTTGGATGAGTCTGGGTTTGGTGGTTGCCAGGAGAATGATACTTGTCTGACTGCATTTTGCCAAGTGTGAAGTTTGGTGGAGGGGGGATTATGGTGTGGGGTTGTTTTTCCGAAGTTGGGCTCAGCCCCTTAGTTCCAGTGAAAGGAACTCTTAATGCTTCAGCAGGCAGAGAGATTTTGGACAATTTCATGCTCCCAACTTTCCTGGGAACAGTCTGGGGATGGCCCCTTCCTGTTTGTTCCAACATGACTGCACAACAGTGCACAAAGCAAGGTCCATAAAGACATGGAAGCCTTTCCAGAACAGTTGAAGCTGTTAAAGCTGCAAAGAATGGGTCGACATGGTGGGATGTCACTTAAGTTCATATGCGTGTGGAGGCAGATATAAAATTGGTAATATAGTGTATTGTTCTTTTTTTCTCAGATCTAACATATCAGATATTTGAAAAAATAAATACATTTTGACATATTGTGTATTGTGAAAATGTATTGAAGTATCATAATATTAGATTTTTGCCATATCATCCATCCAGCCCTACCTTTAAAGACTGCACCAGTCTTAGCCATGGCTCTAGACCTACCAGACAGCAAAACTGCCCAGCACCAGAACTAAATCCTGATTCAAGCATTCTTTAAATGGGGGTTGCAGGCAAGTTTGTCCATGCAGCTGGGGAAAAAAACACATGAGGCAAGAAATTTGCAGTAGATCTGAACAGCAGAAGACCTCACTATTATTTCCAAGGAGTCACATTTAGGAGAAAGGCAATAGGAGAGCTACATTTATGGCAAATCATTCAAGCCCATTAAGGAAATTTGTCTGCTGATTTATCTTCTCACAACATATAGCTGATGCCAGAAAATGCAGCTATTATAAAACAAAGCATACAAACCATCCTGTGTTATTTATACCAAAACGCTTGACAAGCGATGTTGTGGGTTCACACTATTGATCAAGCCAAGTCCCTGGGCTTATGCAGTTGCAGCCAGCACAAATGCCGAGGGGCACTTGATCCTTCTGTGCTTGGTGGAACTCCCCACACTGCACTGGCTACCTTCTATTTTCTCTTTATATTTTCAAGTAACAATCAACTAAAATATTTTTGTGTGTAATTCTCTAACAGTTTAACTAGGACACTGATCGCCTCCTCTGTGAGAGATTCTGTGATTCTACATTGAACTGTTAGAGAGCTAAGAGGAGTGAATGTGTGGGGGGAGGGGAGAGTGAGAACCCCCTGCTTTTATAAATGTCAACTTACTTGCTTACATATGAAAAACAAAAATTCACTTTGCTTCCAGTTTTGTAAATCATACATATAGAAGTATTATCTATTAACAATCTTGAAGAACTTCAAATACTGCATGGCTCAAAGCAGAAATGGCATTTTGTAAAAAAAAAAAAAAGAGTTAATAAAGTCTTTGATTTGGGTTGGTGTAGTGTAGTGGTTAACACTTCTGCCTTCTACACTGTAGACTGGGGTTCAATCCCCACCTGGGTAAGCACTATACCAATAAGAGTCCTTGGGCAAGACTCCTAACACCGCCTTGGCCTACCTTTATAAAATGATCATATTGTAAGTCGCTCTGGATAAGAGCGTCAGCCAAATGCCGTAAATGTAAATGATTTATATAAAGCCTGAGAAATCATTAAATTGAAAGGATTTGATCTGTACAAGCAGTCATGAATTTTATGGCTGGCAAAGTGTTGGCCTGATTGTCCGCAAACTTTTACGTGCAGTGTTTGAGGCCGAGACTACAACTGGAGCAATGTTTGAGGCTAGTGATGGAGCAATCTCTGAGGCTAACATTAAAGAAATCACTATGGCTTGTGATGGAGCAATCTTTGAGGCTAGAACTGGAGTAATCTCTGAAGTTATGGTTGGAACAGTGTTTGGCAATATTGTGGGCCATGCACAGGAGCTGCAAAGTCTAAAACTGGCATGTACCTGGGAACAGGTCAGAGATCAGAACTTGGTTATCTGAGAGAGAATCTAAAGCCCTATTTGAGCTTGATTAGTATTAACAAATGAAGGCCAGTAATGTACTTTTGCATGACTGATTGATTTGTACAGGATAAAACATCTGTGTAATTTCTTCAAATTACCCCAAATAGTCCAGATTAAAACATCAGAGCTCAGATGTTTACATCAGCATTATGAGACAGTCATCACCAGGGGCATGATGAAAGCCAAAATGCCTGGAGGGGGGGCACAATTAGAGCTGGGGAGCATGGCTCTAATTATCTCCCCAGAAAAAAGAGAAAATAGTGAAGCAATTTTCTGCTATTTGACATCTATATGTTTTTGAGGGAATTATTTTAAAAGTTAATTAAATCAGTTATTTTGCCTCAATAATCTTTATATTAGGGTAAACATTGGGTAGGGTAACATATCCCAGTGGTCATAGGGCGGAAGGCAGGATACACCCTGGACAGGTTGCCAGTCCATCGCAGGGCATCAAACAATACAATAGAATACAATCTAAAGAATATACTACAATACAAAGACCAGCAAACAACTAGGGACAAACACAGGGCTTAAATACAGAGACAACAATGGTTAACAAGAAACAGGTGATGAACACAGGCGGTACAATTAAGGGCAGGGTCTAAAAACAAGGGGGCAGGACTGAGAAAAAACAAGGAAACAAAACAAAAGCACATGGAGGACTGGGAAGGGCCAATCGTGGCATAGATCGAGAGATGGCTACTACCACTGCTTTAGCTGGTAGCCATAACCAACTATCTCACATTGAAACTATGCCTATACTTCCCAGATGCACTTAAGTGTGAAAAACTAAATGCAGTTCATTTACATATTCGAGGGCTGATGCTCTACTATCCAGTCAGCAACACTGTTTATCAACTGTTCAGCAGGGACGTGCACAGAGTGCTGTGTGTGTCTGTATTGGCTGCTGCAAACTGATTTCACCCTGCAATTTTTGGAAGAAACTAATACCGCAGGGAAACAGGAATGAGTGAATTTTATGGTATGATCTATGATATAATTAGAAAAATACATTTGGCTCATAATGTAAAATGGTTGTAATGAGAAATTATAAATTTTGGCAAAAAATGAAATAACAAAAATATATACAAAATACAGATTTCAGAAATCTATTGGGCACAGGACAAAATGCTAATGCTAATATGGACTGCTGTGCAAAACTAACTGCAGATGACTTAATAACAATAGGTAACTGGTTACCACGTAATAGGCAGATTTGCATATTCTGTCCCACATAGCTGTTGTCTGAATCACTCATTCAAATACACAGTTGACCATCTCAAACAACAGAACTCATGAAACTGTCAGCAGGCCTCCTATCACTCCAGAGCAGAAGGAAGGATAAAGACGGATTAACTGCCCCTCTTACACCACCAGATCATTTGCGCCATCAGTCATTTCCAACCAAGCTTCTAACCTGGAATATCATTTTAGATTCAGTGATATATTTGCAATTGCATTTCCTATGTGAGTGTATACATTCTTTACCCTTCCTTTAGCTCTGGAGTGATCGGAGGCCTGCTGATATTTTCACGAGTTCTGTAGTGTAACTGAATGATTCGAGCAACAGGTAATGAGAAAGCTAGGAGAGAAAACAACGACAAACAGAAACTGTGCTCTTCTGTGTGAGACAGTAGACCTGCTTGCTGAGTTTGGGCAAAATCTTTTTTTCAATTACAAGTCATCAGCCATTTTTGTGGTGAAACACCTCTCCTGCTCTGATCGGCTTTTCAAGCCTGTACACTTCCCCAGTTTGTCCCCTTTTCTTGGGAAAACAGAGTTTCCTCCCTCAATATATCCTTGTAAAAATAAAACAATATTTTTTAAGCTTCAAAAGATTATACCCCTCCCACCACTCCCCCCTCGAGATTAATAACTGATCATCACATTGGTTTATCAGTCTAGTCAGGCTTTAGCAGAGCTCAGTAACACTGAGATTAATAACAGATTATCACATTGATTTATCAGTCTACTCAGGCTTTACGGAGCTCAGTAACACTGAGATTAATAACTGATCATCACATTGATTTATCAGTCTACTCAGGCTTTACGGAGCTCAGTAACACTGAGATTAATAACAGATTATCACATTGATTTATCAGTCTACTCAGGCTTTAGCAGAGCTCAGTAACACTGAGATTAATAACTGATCATCACATTGATTTATCAGTCTACTCAGGCTTTACGGAGCTCAGTAACACTGAGATTAATAACAGATTATCACATTGATTTATCAGTCTACTCAGGCTTTAGCAGAGCTCAGTAACACTGAGATTAATAACAGATTATCACATTGATTTATCAGTCTACTCAGGCTTTACGGAGCTCAGTAACACTGAGATTAATAATTGATCATCACATTGATTTATCAGTCTACTCAGGCTTTAGCAGAGCTCAGTAACACTGAGATTAGGAAATTAGGATTTAATTCATATAAAATACATAATTACAACAAACAATAAACATTAAATCATAATAATTACAACAGATGGTAACTCAGCCCTTAGTTTATTTGGTTTAGTTAGGCCTTTGGTGAAGCATTCCTTCTGCTTTTACAACTGAGCTTATTTAAAGTAGATTAGACCAGTATCATTATTTATTATATAATGACTTCCTAAATGTATCAGAAAATTATGAATACAAGGCATAAGCATACTGAATCTATCTTCATGACGGTTTTCTGTGGAAATTCGGTCAGATGAGGTCACATCTTATTCATTGTAATATACACATTTAATACAATAGTACTTTTGGTGGTGCCTTTGTGACATCACCTTGCTTTTGAGAAATTTTTCCATTTATTGGCCCCTCAATAATGAAATGTGTCACGCATTCAACAGTATCTGACATGGAAACTGACTCCATCTCCGAGAATGCTCAGGGAGATCACGATCAGGGAGATCAGGGAGATTTACCAGATATAAAACATCAAAGCTGAAGTCAAGAGGACTTTCTAATCATTTGTAATGCATTATGTATATCTCCCCAGCATTGTTTAATAATATGGCATTCCCAAAAAACGTAACAATGATTGGAATTTTGGAATCAATATTCCATCCAACATATTGATCTGCCAGTGAAGTGACGCTTATGTTTTGGACTAATTACATTTCTCCAAAAGAATTCGCTATAAATATTTCAGTAAGTAGTTTTCCTACATCCCATTTTCCCCAAATACATAGAACAGAGGAATATTATTATATTACTACCATATACTTTTAAGTTGTCCTTTTTTATATTGTATATTATAGAAAAATCTGCTGTTTCAAGACCATGACCGTCTTTTAGTGCTTGGACATTTTGGTTCTCTTATCCATCATAATACAGTAAGCTGAGTCCGTTATTAATCCACATTTTGAATCAGTGTTGCATAAATATTCATATGGTTTAAACATGATCCATTTTTTTCTCCTACTCCATTTTCTGTACAAGAGGACATTTGGAGGACAACAAAGAAATATGCTTGAGAAATATTTTATTGGGATCAAACTGAGACCAAATGCTCTGGTTGTTTTTATTTATTGAATGCAGATTACACATATCCAACAACAGACTTGATCCAGGGAAGAAATGCAGATATTTTGGCAAAAACATTTGGCAATGTTGGCACATCACAACCTCCAGACTGAACGAAGGATGAAATACCCACTGCAATATTGTCACACACCAAAGGACCTCCAGAGTCCCCCTGTTAACAACACACATTAAGACATTACTATCTTGTATATTGTATGTTGGATCTGGTAAAAAACAAAATTTAGCAGAATGACCACTGGTCAGCTTTTTACGTACCGAGCAGACTCCCCCAGGATGAACTGCACACAGTTTCAGTGAGTTTGCATACTGTCCCCAGACGAGCTTACACTCTTTGGAGCTTACAATTCGGAGTTTTGTCTCCAGAAGACGGTTACTTAAGGGTTTAAAGGTTCCTATTTGTCCCCATCCAGCTGCAATGCAGATCGTGTTGACTGGGATGTCTTGGTTACTTTGAGGGAAGGAGATGGGACTGATAGTTTTTCCCACTGTGACTGCTGCATGCAACTGTGGCAAAATCATTATTTGACAATTATCAACAAGGCCACAAAAGTGCAATAGATGTCAAGCTATACTTTCCTATTCCATCCCTAGTGGTCTGTAATAAACAGTTAGACTGTTTAGAGGCTTTGCAACCACCTCAGAGTCTGCATAAATGAGAGGCTAAAAAAAGAGGAAGTTATGATTTGAAGTGCATCTAATCCATAAATCTATAAATTATTCTTGAGTACAAGTTAATTAAGATAATTAAGCTTAATTAAGCTTGAAAGCTAATTAAGCTTTCAACTCAGTCACTCTTGTTTAAAAGTACAATACAATGCAATTGGTGTAATAAATTAAATAAAAAAAACCCAATTCCAAAAAAGTTGGTTGATAAGTTGTTATCAACCTCTTTTTTGGTAAATATATGGGTCATTCTGCAGAAATGTCCACTTTTATTCATCTGTCCATAGGAGTCACTGGTGTCACTGATCGTCATTGGTGTTACGCTTAAGAAAGGTAGCACATGAAACAGTACACTGTCAACTAAAAGCTTCATATGAAATAATGAGCTAAATGAGAACATTTCTGATAAGAGAAAAGACACAGTGGACTTAGCGTGATTTTCTTCAAAGATCTCCAGAAAATTTTTGTTGATTTTTGAGATTTTTGTTGCTCAGTAGCACCAGTGACACGACTCCTGGGGACCATAACTTTCATTATATATAATGAATAATATATATTATTGCTAATAATATATATTATTTATATTTTTTAATATTAATAATATATATTATTGCATAATATTGCTAAATTGAGGCTCAGGAAGATGTCATTGTTAAAATAACTTTTATTTAAAATAAACTGTTTGAATAAATTCTAACCCTAACATGTTAATTAGGGACACAAAAATGGTTTCTGTAGAAAGACCCACTTGCCTTTTCTGAAACCAAGGCCACATGTTCCAAAAAAGTAGGCATGGGACAATTTAAGACTAGCAATGTTGAAATGTTCAGAAAATATCTTAAAGGAACAATATGTAATATATTTCCTGTATTAAATAATGCAATGACTGCGATACGTTTTCAGGGATTAAAGAAAGGAGCTAAGTTGAAATACTAGCATCTCTGAAAACTACTGAAGTGCTACAGCCAGTATGTTCTTTGAAATTTCTATTCCAGAGTGGAAATAGAAATTTCCCAGTACCAGTTTGACACCCTGGGTTGCCAAATATGAAATAAAATGTCAGGCATACAAAGCAAGCAAAAGCACTGGATCCTGACCTAAAAAGCACCACCATCCGACATCCTAAAAGCTCCGTGACCAGAGATGTAGTAAAATGTGAGTCAATGTGGGTGATGCATTTGGGTGCTGGCCAGGTGAGCACTGAGCTTTAGTTAAGGTTAGCCAACCTTAACTTATTTCTCATGGCTACTAATAGGGATGGGCATTTTAAGTAACTTCAACATTCAAATTCTCACATCCTTTCTCTGTGGTCTGTGTGCAGCTGGGTTATCAAAGCAGACAAGGCTGAAACTGACTTCCTGTTCACCATCATCTTGTTTGATAATTTACATTCCACTTTAAATGGTGCAGCAACTGCTGCACTATTTAAGGTGGAATGGAAAAATACTAACATACTAAGTGGGACAAGATTTTACTTTAAAGTGTGACTGTTAGTGCCCCTGTCCGTTGATGTCTGTTGTAATTTCTTTAATTTTGTATGTGTTTATTTTACTGGGCCTAAGAACTCTATTCTTTAGCAGATGAAAGCTCTTTGAGATCTCCTAAATAGCATTTAAATATAACATTTACATTTAATGTAGTTACTTACCTTTAAAAGTAGGATATCATAGTCCATAGTGACAGAATTGTAGTGAGGATGAGGGTAGTAAGATGCCACCGCCATTTGGACAGCACCAGCTTTGTTTGACAAATCATGAGCACCCAGCACTGCTGTAAGCCTGTCTCGCCTGTTTAATGAAACGTTTTAGATGTTGAGCTGAATGCATTTTTGGTGATTCCAGAAAGTGGCTGATATTTTTTGCCTGTGCCTGCAAAAACTTAAAAACTTTTGCTCTAAAGTTTGAAATAAATACATTTTATCCCAGGGTGTAATTAAGATTATCTGGATTACATCAAGAAAACACTGTAAATGTAACAGTTACCTGTTCCAGCAGTGCGCAGCCGTCATGACGAACTGAGTAGACACAAGGAAGCCACCACAGGTGTGCGAGCCAAATTTCTGGATGGAGACCATGTAAGGTCTGGAATGAGGTACAGCCTCTGTGCCATTTATTATAGCAACTTTAACACTGGCTGAAAGAGGAAGAAGGTAAATGAGTTAGAATTATACATTCTTTAGGGTCTCTAAACATTCACCTGAGTCTGAAAAATGTATATCAGAATGATATTATTCTATAAACCTTGCATTTGAAAATTGTATGCAATTATTCTAATAACTGTAACTGAAGTCAAACTAAGAGTAATTCACTGAAGATAGCTATGTTTCGATGGCAGTTACCAGAGTGGCTCAGGTACGGTAGCAGAGCAGCCAGGAGAAGTAGAGGGATGAGAGCCATGGTGCTGTAGGGAGAGTGACCGTACTACTTGAAGAATAAGCAGAGTTTAAATAGCAATTTAGTTCACCACAAACATGATCTGATGTATGACATTTACGAGAAGAACTAACAGAAACCTTACTGACCTCTGTGACCACAGACCATTGACACATAGGTGCATGGTTAAGGGCTTCTGCTGAATGACATGTATGTGTTGTAGGCAGAGGCACAGTGGTGGTTGGGGTGGCCAGGTTTCTAGCTGTGTGTCACAATCTCTGGGCCTTAGCTGGCTACCCCCTTCTAAAAGTTCTAGCTATGCCCCAGGTTGCATGCAGTGGTAGAGTGACTGATCAGGAAAGTGGCCGAATTTCAGGTTTGGGCTGGTTGCTGGTCACTTCTTATGCAAAAAGTCTAAACTCTTGCACAAGAGTGCCCAGACAAACTACATGTAGGGATGTGCACAGACTTTGCTGAGGGGCACTTTTGGATAAGTGCACAATAGGATTTTAGATGTCTATGTAATTATCATTATAGAAAAGTTAGTTTGTATGCAGATATGATTTTAATTATGCAAACAGCATGTACATTAAAGTCCATTTTTGTTGTTGCAAAAAACAAAAACAGACCTAATACATATAAATGCCCTAAACAAACACAGTAAAAAATTAATATGCAGACACTTTATTGACTAATGGTTATAATAATAATAATAATAATAATAATAATAATAATAATAATAATAATAACACTTTATTTGGATGGTCCCCTATAGATGCTCTAAGCCACTTATTTTATTTTTGATTATTATTATTATCTAAACAGTGTTACCATAATAATAATAATAATAATAATAATAACAAATAATAATACTTACAGATCTGTGACTTTAAGATCATTAAGCAAAATCACATTATACAAATGGAGCTAAAAGCTATAAAAACTCCACATCTCTCCCTGTGCATTTCAGGCTGCACAGTTAATGTAACCATGGCAACTAAACATCCCAAGACAGGAGGCCTTTTCTTTTTGTTTCTGTTTTTTTTTTTATTTCTTTTTTAAGTTTTTCATTTTCTGGCATGGGTCAGTGTAAGATACATAACTTCTGCACCATTTAAGGTGGGACAGAAACATAAACAGGACACAGGATAATAGGAATAGAAAAGGACTTAAGTTAGCTAGGCACCACATTTTTGGTCAAACTTGGGTATAATGAACATATATGTGAAGATGGACAACAGTGGCAAGAACTGCAAGAAAAACAAGAGGCACCAAGATGACAAGAATGAAAAAGCACTTAAGGAGGATGAGGACATATCTAGGCAGATGGGCAGCAAGAAATGTGGACATTTATTTATTTAGTCTACATGATTTAGTAGCACATAGTAGCCTGTAAGGATTCTGTTTTATTTAATATAAGTTTTTTCATTTTACTTCATCATTAATTTTAATTTTATTTTAATGTTTCTGATACCAATACTAATTTTGTAATGTTTGATATTGCTCTGAGAGCAATTGGGCATCAGCATCCAGTTTTATGTTCTATTGGACAAAAGTTAAGGCTTGAAAATGATGAAGGCAGAGAATTTTAAACCTCATTCTTTTAGAAGTGTGAAATATTTACACTCCTTTGATAAACATTTGAACAATAAACCATTTAAATTCTTTAGTGTACTCCTCAGTGTATAATTGCGGATAGCAATAACAGGATCAAAGCATATTTATGCACAGATGAACCAGGCTGTGGTCATATCAACCAAGAAGTAATTCTTCTTTTAGGATTTTCACAACTTCTAAAGCACATTTTCTGAAACCCCAGCTCATTTTTAAAAACCTTACACACAAATTCTATAACTTTAACTAAATTCACCAAAATGCATTTCATTCTAGCAAACACAAACAACTGAGTCAAAGCCATGTTAACTTTGCTCATAATGAAACACTACTTCCAAAACACATAAACCCATGACATGGCCAAACGCATGCAGACAAATCACCATCACAGCTATATCAGCTTGTTGGATAAGGCCATTAATATTGAGTTGCTTCCTCACCTTTGTGGCTGTAACAGCCTCCACACTTCTGAGTGTGTTCTTGTGAATTTGTGCTGATTTTCTCTAAAAAGCCTTGGTGAGGTTCGGCACTGATGTTGAACAAGAAGGCCTGGCTTGCAATCAACTTTCCAATTCATGCCCAAAGGTGTTCAGTGGACTTGAAGTCAGGATTCTGTACAGGCCACTGGCGTTCCTACACCCCAAACTCACCAAAACATGTCCTGTTAATAAACCCTGTTTGTTAATCCCTTAAAATCCCAGGCTTATTACATGGTAAGGCTTATTATTCAGTAACTACAGGGACTTCGGTGCAAAGGGTTATAGAATTTTGGGCCTGCTGTCAGGTCCTGGCCATGTAAGGGTTGAATCACATACATTGCATTAACAGCCTCAGACACTGCACCAGCTCTGACTTTAAAGATTGCTCCAGTTCTAGCCTCAGACATTGCTCCAGTTCTAGCCTCAGACATTGCTCCAGTTCTAGCCTCAGACATTGCTCCAGTTCTAGCCTCAGACATTGCTCCAGTTCTAGCCTCAGAGGTTGCTTGGTTTTAGCCTCAGAGATTGCTCTAGTACAGCCGCCAATAGAAGTCAGTACACACTAAAAGACGCACTGGAAAATCCCAAAACATTGACCAAATAACAACACATGCACTACAATCTTTAGGGGTGATTTAGCCCGTGGTTCTATTTAGAGCTACATACACTCAAGGAACCAATTTCATGCTCAAAAGGTTCTATGCATGGTGAAACGGTGCATCAGCTTGATTGTGCACTGTATATGATTCTATTTAGAACCTTTTTGTTCTACATAGCAGCAAAAGCACCAAATAGTTCTTGTATTTTTACAAGCTTGACATTGTGACAATAGCAGGACCCTTTCTGGTTCTATATAGAAGAACCATCTTTTTCAGAAGTGCAAATTCTAATTTGTGAACAGGGGCGTCACTCCAGATGTATAGATGAGGGGTAGAGGTTTTATTTGTGCATAGTCCTCCATGAGCAATAGAAACAAAATCGCTTCAAATTATTGTTTCATTTTTTAATTCTAACTGAGATCCTACTAATCTGGATCTAATCCAAAAATATCCATTTTAATCTGAAAATAAATATGCCTGTATATTGTGTTTTCTACCACTGTATAAAAGATGTACAAGGTTTCCTTTACTGGGATCAATTCAGATCAGTAAACATTTATTAGTGACTATGTATATTGTAACAATAAAACACGACTGATAGGCGATATTCTGATATTCTCTTTCATGGGTTTTTCTGTTCCAAAAGGTAAATAAAAGTTACAAATATTTTTAGCTTTGTTTGATCAGATGCTTTAAATATCTTTCTTTACATAAATGCAACAAAAGCCACGTAAGTTGAGAAAATGATGAGAAAACAGCAGAAATCGCCACATTTAAATGGGCCCTAAGGGGTTAATGAATGCTTAAACAACTCTCACTCTCTTCTTCTTCTCTACGATCCACTGGGAAAAAGGAATAAATTACTCCCAGTATAAACTCAGTAGCACTTTATATAAAAAACGTCTATGTGAACCTATGAACACATTCATAACACACATAATCATACATATATACAGGCATCATAAACATGGCTATATATAGTTCTAACAATACATTACACTTGTTACGATCTGCCAGAGGGTAGGCAGCAACATAAAAGTGTCTCCCCCCAACTTCCCATTACCAACCCAGCACACCAGTCACACTCAAACACATATTCACTAGTTTCATGAGCTTTATTATAGATTGTGGAGGCTTAAGCTTCAGGAGTCTTAACAAAAAAAGAAAAAAGAACAATATACCTCCCCTATGAACTAACTTTCCTACTCCCCCAACAAAACCAAAGACAAGCCCAAAAGAAAACAAGGCTACAATCCTAAACACCTCGTACGGCTTCCAATCTAGAAGTCTGAGTCTTTTAACAAAAGGCCTCACATGCCACCACAGTGGACAGTTTAACACATCACAATAGACTAGCAAGTACAGAGAGGAGCCCCAACTACTCTGTGTTTGGAACTCTTGGTCTGGCTGTTCAGGCAGCAACATCAAGGGAAGAAGGAGGAGCGTTGAAAAAGGTGGTCACCAGGCTTATAAGCTCTTGCCCCAATCTCAGCACAGCCAATCAGTGCACACCCTTGCATCTCACACTTTATAGCCATGCTTATTATGCATCATGAATTGTTTACATTGTATTATTTTATAAAAATCATTTTTACAGAGCAGATCACAGAAGAGACGCCTTCTGTTTATAGTTTTTTGCCCAGATTTGTGGACAAATGGCTCGACTTTCAGTAGAAAAAAAATTAGTTCATTATATTATATTTATATTATTATATTATATACAATACTGTGCAATTATATTATATACAGTACTATGCAAAGGTCTTAGGCACCCAAGGCACATTTTCAAAATCTATTTATTTGTGTGGTTTGTGTTTATTTGCTGAGAAAAGTGTTAATATTTCAATGAAATATATAGAATATTAATTAATAATGACACACACACACACACACACACACTATTATACAATTAATGGTGATTTTATGGATGTTGGTGTGTTTCTTTACCCATTTCCAAGCCTCTCCTCGAGGAAGTCCAGTATTATATGTAGTTAAAAAGCAGCTTCTGGTTTGACCAATCAGTGCTTCAGTAAATTGAGCTCATGATGTAAATGATGATATTAGCAAGTCTCTGTGGTGGCTGTGAAGGTGTCAAGGAAAATATGGACCCAAGAAATTCTTGTTACTTTTTATTGTTTTTATGTTTATTTAAATTATGAATATGACTCCATGTATTTGACTGGAGAGAAGACTCAGCCTCATATGACACCCACCTTTTAAATGTAGCTTATGAAATATGAAAGCTACGAAGAATATGACGAAGTGCGTTTTGGAACCACCGGTGGTTTGAAGGAGTTGGAAAATGAATGATTATTTTTCAAAAGCATCATTTTTATATATAGTGTAAATTCAATAGGGTGGTTTTTTTCATGGCTAACTGGGAAGCATAATGCTAGGCTAGCTGTCTACAGGTGCTAGACTGTGTAACAGTCAGCAACCAAAGCCAAACGTTAGCAGCACAGAGAGCTGCTTTATGTTAGCCTGTAGATAATAACAGTAAATAATAACAACCACTTTGTTTAGGAATATTACTAAAATACTAAAATGTTGACAATAAGATGTGAGACACTGCTTGATTTTTCACAGTGTATGTTCTGTATAACCAGTTAGATGTGATTCTCACTTACAGCCTGTAACAGCCTGGCTTAAATGTCTACATCAAGTTTTATAATGCATTGCAACATAAGTGAAGAAACGTTATAAGGTCATATACTGGTGCTTTATAAAGTGCTATGCATGTAATTATAACTAGAGCAATTATACAAGTGTATGTCTGGTGCTGTGTGTTATTTATGCCATCAACACCTTGTAATTGCATTTTAAAAATGCATTATGAACACAGAATTCATAGGAAGTGTTATCAAAGCAACTTTATTTCTTGATTAAAAGTTAAAAGCCTCTTTGCCAAAAAATTTACTATTTTTCTCCAGCAGTTTTCCACTGAAAATCCGTTGCTCTGTTTCTAACATTTAGGGGTTTTATGTTTTCATTTCTTTAATCATGTACATTTTGGCTGCCAACTAAAGCTTCACTTGCTGTGACTCTTTAACATATATGATCTCATCTACATATCAGTTTTCATAGGCTCTTTTGATTGGTTCTTTCCACCTGTTTGACCACCAGATCCTTGAATCCTGATGTTGTATATGCTTTGGGCGAAATGCCACACAGATATCTGTCTGCAGACGAGGACATGTTTAAATTCAAACCACCCCGTCCAATAATACATTTTGTTAATTTCTAGTGAAAATAATTCAACACTAAACACTAAGCTAAACTCAGATGTGTAGAAATGTGTAATATTTAAGTGTGTTCTCTGTAGAGGATTAACTTCTTTTCACCTAGAAAATCAACCGAAGTAATTTAACGCAAGTCTGAGTCGATGCACAAATCAGGTAACATGTCACTCATGTCTGAGCTGCTGACTTGAGTCCCCATCTCTACTGAATTATTAAGAAAAGCTACAAATCTTCAGTAAAGCAATAATAAAGTAGATTTAACGGTTTATGTTTAATTAGCTTTGTTGATTAAGATCATTAGTCATAATTTAATCAGGCTTGTTTGTGTTTCCTTTTTTTTTGGAGTGCTTTTTAGAGTCCTTCAGCCTGAAGGTCTACTTTAGTGATAAAAAGCTTGTTATTCCAAGCCTTATAAAACTGTAGGGAGTTACCTTTGTGCAATAATTGCAGCTAAACAACAAGAATAAAGTAAAATTCGCTATGAAAGACTCAAAAACTCGACTTGCACCCTAGAGTCTCAAGAACGGAATGAGAATCAAACCTGAGACCCTAGACTCAACTCAGACTCAAAGCCCAGTGACTTGAGACTCAACCCTGACTCAAACCCCAAAGATTCGAGACTTGACTCACAGTTGAACCACAGAGACTTGAGTACTGACTCAGTCTCAAACCACGGAGACTTGAGACTTGAGTCTGACTTGCATTTCCCTGATCAATCCATGTGCTTTGTGCTTTAACCCTTCGTCGTTTTGGAACAAAAGAAAACTGAAACTGGAGACAGTAAAGTATATGCTTGAGAAATGCTTTAATTGAAATGAAAATAGCCGAGTGCTTCCTCTTTGGTTCTTTTGCAGACTAGCCTCTTGTGATAATGTAACTGATCCAGGGCAGAAAGCCGGAAATTCTGGCATAAACATTTGGCCTTAATGTTGAATCACAGCGCCTCTCACCAAAAGAAACAATACCCGCTGCAACATTATTACACACCAGAGGACCCCCAGAGTCTCCCTGTTAACAACAACACAAATCATTGTATTACTTTGGTGTGTAGTTGTCAAAATGTATGTATTCCTTGATGTACATGTTGGGTCAGCCTGTATTTTTTCATACCTGACAAGATCCTCCAGGATAATGTGCACACACCATCCTTGTGGTTAATCTCCAATATTGACCACAACTGTGCCTGTCTATGATCGTGATTTTTGTCTCCATAAGACGGTTAGTCGGGGGATGAAAGGCTGCTGTGCCTCCCCAGCCAGCTACACTGCAGACCGTGTTGGCCGGGATGTCCTCATCTCTTTGAGGTAGGGCGATCCAGTTGATAGATGCAGATGCTGTGACTTTTGAACGCAACTGTCAGAAGATCATTGTTTGCTAAATTATCAAGAAGCTGGCAGAATGTGATAAATGTAAAGTCTCAGTGGTAACACTGTCTATGAATAACACACCTATAAGAATTGATGCACATATTCATAATATATTATGATGCATTTGTAGGTTGTAATGATATAAATCATTGTATCAATTCATAATGCATTATAAACATGGCTATGAATATTTATAAAAATGCATTACACTTCATAGCCATGTTTGTAATGCAGTATAACTTGAAAAAAACCTTTCTGGTACTGCAAAGATCCCTTTGGCTAAGGTACTGTACACCCATCAGGCATACCATTAAGACCATGTCTTCGTTCTACGCTCAATGTCCATTTTATCAACTTCACCTACTATACAGGTGCACTTTGTAGTCCTGTCGTCCATCTGTTTTTCTGAATACTTTGTTAGACCCCTTTTACCCTGTTCTTCAGTGGGCAGGACCCCCATGGACCCTAAAAATTAGCAGGTATTACTTGGGTATTGGATCATTCTAAGCACTGCAGTGACACTGATGTGGTGGTGGTATGTTAGTGTGTGTTGCGCTGGTATGAGTGGATCAGAGCAGTGCTGCTGGAGTTTTTAAACACTGTCCACTCTATTTTAAACACTGTGCACTCTATCGGACACTTCTTCCTGGTTGGTGGACTATTCTCAGTCCAGCAGTGACACTGAGGTGTTTAGAAACTCCAGCAGCACTGCTGGGTCTGATCTGTTCCATCACCCAAATAGAACCTGCTCTGTGAGGGTCCGTGGGGGTCCTGTCCACTGAAAAACAGGGTGAAAGGGGTCTGACAAAGCATGCAGAGACACAGTTGGACTACAGTCTGTAATTGTAGAACTAGTAAGTGCACCTATATAGTAAGTGGAGCTGATTAAATGGACAATAAGCATAGAAACAATGAGGTGGTCATAATGTTATGCATGAGTCTCCATCCAATCTTGGGAATGACTGACCAGTATTTTTACAGATTTCAGCATAGCCATTTACCTTCAAAAGCATGATGTCGTAGTCTAGATTACGTAAATTAAACTGCTGATGGGGGTAGTAAGCCACCACTTCCATGTGGACGGAGCCTTCTGCACTGTTTGACACATCATGAGCACCCAGCACTGCTGTAAATCTTGGTCGGCTGTTTAGAGAAAAAATGCATATGTTGCATGTTATAGCAAATGTAACATTCTTTGAAACACTCATAAGTTTCCCCCATATTTATCCTCAACATTTAATTCCCATGAGAGTAGGAGATTCAACAAGTCGTGTTTCACAGACACGTGACTCCAAGTTGTTAATGGGTTGAAATTTGTCCAGACAACCATCTTTTTAAACAATGGCTGGAGAAAGTTAACAACCTAAACAATAATGAAGACATTTTACCCAGATTTCAATGAGAAAACACTTTGAATAAAAACTTACTTCATATAGCAGTGCGCAGCCGTCATGACGAATTGGTCAGATACAAGAAAGCCGCCACACATGTGTCGTCCACCCATCTGGAGGGAGACCATGTAGGGTCTGGAGTGAGGTTTAGCCTCGGTGCCATTTATTATACCAACTTTAACACTGGCTGAGAGAGAAAGAAGGCAGCGGGGTTATAATCATATTTTCTGTGTGTCTTTTTTGCTCCAAATTCTGCTCAGTGTGAACCAGTTATCACAACTTTCTGTTCTGTTCTAATTAATAATTAATAATTAATGTATCTGAAAACTGCATGCAAGAACTGAGGCGTACAACTAAACACAGTAAGTAAAATAAAGCTTTAATAAATAAATGAGCAACGCATCGGTTCTTGCTAGTTTATACTTACCAGAGTGGCCCAGGTACGGTAGCACAGCAGCCAGCAGCATCAGAGAGAAGAGAGCCATGATGATGTAGGGAGAGTATATGCTTTCCCTGAAGATGTTCTCCATTGCAACCAAGCTCTTATATAGAAATGAGGGGTGAAAAAAAATCTGTTCACCACATTGCATCTTGTGGTTTGACGTGTCTTTTAAGTTGAAAAGAGAAGTTGGAATCTTACAGAACTCTGTGGCCAGTGAACCAAGACATGGTTAAGTGGTTGTGAGTGTCCACTTGCAAAATCAAAAATAACTGACCAGATTTAATTATTAATGCTTTGTACATTTGTGTAATGATAACTTTAGAATGCATGTCAAGACTAGTGGAAAACGCTCTTAAGAACCTGTGAACATTTCTACAGAATTGACGATGATGCTCTTTTTTGCTGTGGTTCATGCCTATATAGTATCTATTTTCAATGCCTTAGCCATGAATTAGGGTTCATTTGAACTTACTGGGAATTTGAAGCTTCAGGTATTCAAAAGACATGCCTGAAAAAGTAAGACCAGATATACCAGTAGAGTGGAGGATGCCCATTTCTAAACTAATATAAAATGTCAGTAACCTGAGTTAACCCCATGTGCCTGTTGGTGGGGCCAAAGTTTTATTACACACTTCTATTACCTAAGAATGACGTAAACAGTTTGCACTGAAGTCCCTGTAGTTACTGAATAATAAGCTTAAGTATGTAATACACCTGGGATTTTAAAGAGTTAAAGAAAAATGTTGCATTGTGCTCATTGGAAGTGCTCTAAGGTAAGATATAAATAAAATGAAGAAAAAAAACCCAAGAAGAAAAAGCCTGCTGTGACAGTTTAGCTTCAGATGTTTCACAGTTTGGGTTTTAAGGTTTCCATCTTTATGAACATACTCAACTGTCCGTTTTTATCTATGTTGTCTTTATCTGGGTTAGTACTGTACTTGTTTAGATTGGACTTAACCTGTGCTCTTATTAATGTGTGCATCATTTTTTTCCATAGTGGTGATATGCCCAACACTGCAGTTAGGATACAGTCAGGGTTGTGCTATAGCCTGTTTGAACTCTACAATAACTAGCATCACAAATTCATTTTTAATGGTCAGATTTGGATCAATACTTTTAAAGAAACACGAAAAAACTCAGACGGAGCTGTTAGCTAACTAGCTAGTCAACTAGGCTACCGTTAAATCTGAATGGAATTTAGCTAATATTAGCTCATTAGTTAATAATAGTTCAAGTCCAGCCAATGAGACGTGGATAGAGTGGCTTAAAACCATCTTTCAGTAAAAGTTATATTACCTTGAAGTAGTAAAGACACCAGTAGAAGTAGCTATAGCCACTTGAGTGGAAAGACCGCGGTCAGAACATCTGGACTTAGAAAAAGCTCGCTCGCGCTATCTACACAAAGTTCAAGTGCGCGTATAGACCACGTTTTACGGTAACAGCTCGCGCTTTCAGTACAGATGTTTAAAATGGGAAAAAAACTTGTCTTACAGCCTAATAAAGACGACTAAACCAAGTCTAATACATACATGTACCAGAAATAAAATATGTGTAGCAGTAAAACACGTTAGAAATGAGCATATTAACTGTTTAGACAGTTAATTAGACAGTCTGTACAGTGTCTATTCGGCTCTATACAGACCACAATTTGAATTCCTATAAAACAGGCAGATCAGAGTATTATCATATCAGATTACCATAATCCCAAAGAAAACTGTATAATGTACTCATGCTATGAGTAGCAATTGATTTTACTGTAAGAATTTGAAGTAATGGGATAGCAAACTTGTGAAAAGTGTTTATTCAGCTCTGCTTAGACCAGAAATTGAAGTCCCATAAAACAGGCAGATCAGAGTATTATCATATCAGGCCATGATACTCCTGAAGACCACTCACTCATGTACTCATGGTATGAGAACCAAATGATTTTACTGTAGGAATTTGAAGTAATGGGATAGTAAGCTTGTGAAAAGTTTCTATTTGGTTCTGTTTAGACCACAATTTGGAGTCCTAGAAAATAGGCAAATCAGAGTGTTATCATATCTGACCACCCTATTCCTGAAGAACACTCTCTCTTGTAGTCATGGTATGAGAACCAAATGATTTTACTGTAGGAATTTGGAGTAATGGGGTAGCAAATTTGTGAAAAGTATGTTTGGTTCTGTATAGGCCACAAAGTGGAGTCCCATAAAACAGGCAGATCAGAGTATTATCATATCAGATTACCACAATCCCAAAGAACACTAAATAATGTACTAATGGTATGAGTAGCGAGTACTTTTACTGTAGGAATTTGGAATAATGGGATAGCAAACTTGTGAAAAGTGTCTATTCGGTTCTGTATATGGCACAATTTGGAGTCCCATAAAACAGGGAGATCAGAGTATTACCATATCAGGCCCCCATATTACTGAAGATCACTAACTCATGTACTCATGCTATGAGAACCAAGTGATTTTACTGTAGGAATGTGAAGTAATGGGATAGCAAACTTGTGAAAAATGTCTATTTGTATCTGTATAGACCACAATTTGGAGTCCTACAAAACAGGCAAATCAGAGTGTTATCATTTCCGACCACCATATTCCTGAAGAACACTCTCTCTTGTACTCATGGTATGAGTTGCAATTGATTGACCTGTAGGAAGTTGAAGTAATGGGGTAGCAAACTTGTGAAAAGTGTCTGTTCGGTTCTGTATAGACCACAAATTGAAGTCCCATAAAACAGGCAGATCAGAGTATTATCATATCAGATTACCACAATCCCAAAGAACCCTGGATAATGTTCTCATTATATGAGTACCAAGTCATATTACTGTAGAAATTTGGAGTAATGGGATAGCAAGCTTGTGAAAAGTGTGTATTTGGTGCTGTATAGACCACAATTTGGAGTCCTATAAAACAGGAAGATAAGAGTGTCATATCAGATTACCATAATCCCAAAGAACACTGTATAATGTTCTCATGGTATGAGTACCAAGTGGTTTTACTGTAGGAATTTGGAGTAATGGGATAGGAAAGTGTTGAAAAGTGTGTTTGGTTCTATAAAGAACCCAATTTGGAGTCCTATAAAACAGGCAGATCAGAGTATTATCATATCAGGTCATGATACTCCTGAAGACCACTCACTCATGTACTCATGGTATGAGAACCAAGTGATTTTACTGTAGGAATTTTAAGAAATGGGATAGTAAAATTGTGAAAAGTGTGAATTCGGTTCTATAATAAACACAATTTGGAGTCCCATAAAACAGGCAAATCAGAGTATTATCATATCAGATTACCATAATCCCACATAACACTGTATAATGTACTCATGCTATGAGTACCAAGTAGTTATACTGTAGGAATTTGGAGTAATGGGGTAGCAAACTTGTAAAAAGTGTCTATTCGGTTCTGTATAGACCACAAATTGAAGTGCCATAAAACAGGCAGATCAGAGTACTATCATATCAGATTACCATCATCCCAAAGAACCCTGTATAATGTTCTCATGGTATGAGTACCAAGTACTTTTACTGTAGGAATTTGGAGCAATGGGGTAGCAAACTTGTGAAAAGTGTCTATTCGGTTCTGTATAGACCACAATTTGGAGTCCTATAAAACAGGCAGATCAGAGTATCATATCAGATTACCATAATCCTAAAGAACACTGTATAATGTTCTCATGGTATGAGTACCAAGTGGTTTTACTGTAGGAATTTGGAGTAATGGGGTAGCAAATTTGTGAAAAGTGTCTATTTGGTTCTGTATAGACCAGAAATTGAAGTCCCATAAAACAGGCAGATCAAAGTACTATCATATCAGATTACGATAATCCCAAAGAACCCTGTATAATGTTCTCATGGTATGAGTACCAAATAGTTTTACTGTAGAAATTTGGAGTAATGGGGTAGCAAACTTGTGAAAAGTGTCTATTCGGTTCTGTATAGACCACATTTTGGAGTCCTATAAAACAGGCAGATCAGAGTATTATCATATCAGGCCATGATACTCCTGAAGACCACTCACTCATGTATTCATGGTATGAGAACAAGTGATTTTACTGTAGGAATTTGAAATAATGGCATAGTAAACTTGTGAAAAGTGTGAATTCGGTTCTATATTAAACACAATTTGGAGTCCCATAAAACAGGCAAATCAGAGTATTATCATATCAGATTACCATAATCCCAAATAACACTGTATAATGTACTCATGCTATGAGGACCAAGTACTTTTAGTGTAGGAATTTGGAGTAATGGGGTAGCAAACTTGTGAAAAGTGTCTATGCGGTTCTGTATAGACCACAAATTGAAGTCCCATAAAACAGGCAGATCAAAGTACTATCATATCAGATTACGATCATCCCAAAGAAACCTGTATAATGTTCTCATGGTATGAGTACCAAGTACTTTTACTGTAGAAATTTGGAGTAATGGGGTAGCAAACTTGTGAAAAGTGTCTATTTGGTTCTGTATAGACCACAATTTGGAGTCCTATAAAACAGGCAGATCAGAGTATCGTACCAGATTAACATAATCCCAAAGAACACTGTATAATGTTCTCATAGTATGAGTACCAAGTGGTTTTACTGTAGGAATTTGGAGTAATCGGGTAGCAAACTTGTGAAAAGTGTCTATTCGGTTCTGTATAGACCAGAAATTGAAGTCCCATAAAACAGGCAGATCAAAGTACTATCATATCAGATTACGATCATCCCAAAGAAACCTGTATAATGTTCTCATGGTATGAGTACCAAGTACGTTTAATGTAGGAATTTGGAGTAATGGGGTAGCAAACTTGTGAAAAGTGTCTATTCGGTTCTGTATAGACCACAATTTGGAGTCCTATAAAACAGGCAGATCAGAGTATTATCATATCAGGCCATGATACTCCTGAAGACCACTCACTCATGTATTCATGGTATGAGAACAAGTGATTTTACTGTAGGAATTTGAAGTAATGGGATAGTAAACTTGTGAAAAGTGTGAATTTGGTTCTATATTAAACACAATTTGGAGTCCCATAAAACAGGCAAATCAGAGTATTATCATATCAGATTACCATAATCCCAAATAACACTGTATAATGTACTCATGCTATGAGTACCAAGTACTTTTAGTGTAGGAATTTGGAGTAATGGGGTAGCAAACTTATGAAACGTGTCTGTTCGGTTCTATATGAAATACAATTTGGAGTCCCATAAAAGAGGCAAATCAGTGTATTATCATATCAGATTACCACAATCCCAAAGAACACTGTATAATGTTCTCATGTTATGAGTACCAATTGATTTTACTGTAGGAATTTGAAGTAATGGGATAGTATACTTGTGAAAAGTGTCTATTTGGTTCTGTATAGACCAAATTTGGAGTCTCAAAAAAATGCTAAATCAGAGAATCGTATCAGATTACTGTAATCCCAAAGAACACTGTATAATGTACTCATGCTATGAGTACCAAGTACTTTTACTGTAATTTGGAGTAATGCGATAGCAAACTTGAGAAAAGTGCTAATTCGGTTCTACAATAAAGACAATTTGGAGTCCCATAAAACAGTTAGATCAGAGTAATATTATATCACACCAACATACTCCTGAAGAACACTTTCTCATGTACTCATGGTATGAGTACCTAATGATTTTGCTGTAGGAATGTGAAGTAATGGGATAACAAAGTTGTGAAAAGTGTCTGTTTGGTTCTGTATAGACCACCATCTGGAGTCCCATAAAACAGGCAGATCAGAGTATTATCATATCAGATTACCGTAATCCCAAAGAACACTGGATAATGTACTCATGCTATGAGTACCAAGTACTTTTACTGTAGGAATTTGGAGTAATGGGTTAGCAAACTTGTGAAAAGTGTCTATTCGGTTCTGTATACACCACAATTTGGAGTCGCATAAAACAGTTAGATCAGAGTATTATCATATCACACCAACATACTCCTGAAGAACACTCTCTCGTGTACTCATGGTATGAGTACCAATTGATTTTGCTGTAGGAATTTGGAGTAATGGGAAAGCAAGGTTGTGAAAAGTGTGAATTTGGTTCTATAATAAACACAATTTGGAGTCCTATGAAACAGGCAGATCAGAGTATTATCTTATCTGATTACCATAATCCCAAATAACACTGTATAATGTTCTCATGGTATGAGTACCAAGTACGTTTACTGTAGGAATTTGGAGTAATGGGGTAGCAAACTTGTGAAAAGTGTCTATTCGGTTCTGTATAGACCACAATTTGGAGTCCTATAAAACAGGCAGATCAGAGTATCATATCAGATTACCATAATCCCAAAGAACCCTGTATAATGTTCTCATAGTATGAGTACCAAATGGTTTTACTATAGGAATTTGGAGTAATGGGGTAGCAAACTTGTGAAAAGTGTCTATTCGGTTCTGTATAGCCCACAAATTGAAGTCCCATAAAACAAGCAGATCAAAGTACTATCATATCAGATTACGATCATCCCAAAGAAACCTTTATAATGTTCTCATGGTATGGGTACCAAGTACGTTTACTGTAGGAATTTAGAGTAATGGGGTAGCAAACTTGGGAAAAGTGTCTACTCGGATCTGTATAGACCACAAATTGAAGTCCCATAAAAATGGCAAATCAGAGTATTATCATATCAGATTACCACAAGCCAATAGAACACTGTATAATGTTCTCATGATTCGAGTACCAATTGATTTTACTGTAGGAATTTGAAGTAATGGGATAGTATACTTGTGAAAAGTGTCTATTTGGTTCTGTATAGACCAAATTTAGAGTCTCATAAAAATGGCAAATCAGAGTATCGTATCAGATTACTGTAATCCCAAAGAACACTGAATAATGTACTCATGCTATGAGTACCAATTGATTTTGCTTTAGGAATTTGGAGTAATGGGATAGCAAATTTGTGAAAAGTGTGAATTCGGTTCTATAATAAACACAATTTGGAGTCCCATAAAACAGGCAAATCAGAGTATTATCATATCAGATTACCATAATCCCAAATAACACTGTATATTGTACTCATGCTATGAGTACCAAGTGGTTTTACTGTAGGAATTTGGAGTAATGGGGTAGAAAACTTGTGAAAAGTGTCTATTCGGTTCTGTATAGACCACAAATTGAAGTCCAATAAAACAGGCAGATCAAAGTACTATCATATCAGATTACGATCATCCCAAAGAAACCTGTATAATGTTCTCATGGTATGAGTACCAATTGATTTTACTGTAGGAATTTGAAGTAATGGGATAGTAAACTTGTGAAAAGTGTCTATTTGGTTCTGTATATACCAAATTTGGAGTCTCATAAAAATGGCAAATCATAGTATCGTATCAGATTACTGTAATCCCAAAGAACACTGAATAATGTACGCATGCTATGAGTACCAATTGATTTTGCTGTAGGAATTTGGAGTAATGGGATAGCAAAGTTGTGAAAAGTGTGAATTCGGTTCTATAATAAACACAATTTGGAGTCCCATAAAACAGGCAAATCAGAGTCTTATCATATCAGATTACCATAATCCCAAATAACACTGTATATTGTACTCATGCTATGAGTACCAAGTACTTTTACTGTAGGAATTTGGAGTAATGGGGAAGAAAACTTGTAAAAAGTGTCTATTCAGTTGTGTATAGACCACAAATTGAAGTCCCATAAAACAGGCAGTTCAGAGTATTTTCATATCAGATTACCTTAATCCCAAAGAACACTATATTATGTACTCATGTTATTAGAAGCAAGTGATTTTACTGTAGGAATTTAGGTTCATGATCTGTTCATTTGATCTATTGGTTCCACGATTTTTAGATCACTCTGGGCTCCAGGCAGCATTTAACCTGGTGGAACATTCTGTGTGGTGTCTTTTCTATCTGAATGCCTTGGCCAAGACCAGGCTGAGGTACTTTACCAGCCCCACTCACATGAACTGATACGTCTGATAATAGATTATTGCTGCTTCTTTTTATGTGTACATTTGAATGTATTACTGAGATGTATCTTATTCTTTCTTCATTATAGTTGGTCGATGAGGTGGGCGGGTGGCTTGTACTCAAACCCCCAGCACTGTAGATCACTGGATGGTGGTCTACAGTGCTGGGGGCAAGGTATGTGAAATGATCCTTTTGGTTTAACTGTGTAGATACTTTTCTATGTTAAAATTGCCTCTAACACATTCGATCTGTTGGTTCCACGATTTTGAGATCACTCTGGGCTCCAGGCAGCATTTAACCTGGTGGAACATTATGTGTGGCGTCTTTTCTGTCTGATTGCCTTGGTCAATACCAGGCTGAGGTACTTTACCAGCCCCACTCACATGAACTGATACATCTGATAATAGATTATTGCTGTTTCTTTTTATGTGTACATTCGAATGTATTACTGAGATGTATCTTATTCTTTCTTCATTATAGTTGGTCGCTGAGGTGGGCGGGTGGCTTATACTCAGACCCCCAGCACTGTGGATCATTAGACAGAGGTTCCTGCAGGCTCTGGGAGGCTTTCTATTTCCTGCTCAGTCAGTGAACGCTGCAGCTGCCCCTCAGAGACTACAACATGAGGCTGTCAATGACTTCATGGTCCATTCCAGTCAGCTCCATACTCCATGCCACCCTTTAATGGCAAGAGATGTGGTTAAAGGGTCTTTTCAAGCAAAATCGGTGATTACGTTATGGTCATGATCTCTTGATACAGATCTGGAAGTCATCTTCAGTTAGTTTAGCTGCTATCCCAACAGAGTTTTTAATATGTGGGATCAACATACAAGAGAGCTACCATGTCTAGTTTTCACCACAAGTTAATGCTCCTTGTTTGATGCAAACACTAGCAAGAATTTGAAACCAAATTTTCCCCTTTAAATGCTACTCATCTACATTTAATTATTAAATTATGTTACAGATGCATGTGGGCAGCAGAGCTTTGAAATGGTCCCTTTCATCAACAAAAAGAACACTTCAGTTGTATAACATCAGATAAGGTGGTTAGGATGTTGATGTACCATGCAGAAAAATAAAAATTCCAACATCAGTGCCAAACATGACAAAGGCTTTTTTGACAGAAAAGGCACAAATTCAGAAGTGTAGAGGCTGTTACAGCCACAAAGGTGAGAAGGCAACTCAGTATTAATGGCCTTATCCAACAAGCTGATATAGCTGTTATGGTCATTTGTCTACATGCATTTGGCCATGTTGTGTGTTTATGTGTATTTTGAAAGTAGTGTTTCATTATAAGCAAAGTTAACGTGGCTTTGTCTCAGTTGTTTGCGTTTGCTAGACTGAGATGCGTTTTAGTGAATTCAGTTAAAGTTGTGGAATTTGTGTGTAAGGTTTTTTAAAAATGAGCTTTGGTTTGTCGGGTTTCTGATGGAATATGTCCTGGAATCATGATTAATATAATCATTAATGTAGAAATGATTAAAATAAAGTAAAAAATCATCTGGTTGAGACAGATAGACTCATTCAGCGGAAGAGCAGGCGTAACACTTCCATGTATGGAGCGGAGTGAATTTCTGCTCTACATATAGGCAGTACAGGTCTTGAAAGGACTTTGACTTTTTGATGTCGAGGAATACCTGGCCTCAGAGCCTGAGAAACGTTGCACATTCAGCAAAAAGCTAGCCATTAATGAGCAAGACTACATAAGAACCAGCAGAAACTAGCCCATCAGTCAACATTAATGAAGCAAGCACCCAGCACTTGGTCAGAGTGACCTAATGTGGCAGGATGAGGGAATTATATAAAAAATATATATTTTAAGTTCATTAGGAAATAAGGGTTCCTAGGGAAGTTAGAAAAAATGGATCTATTGGTAATCAAAGGTGATTTCAGGACATATTAAAAAAGGAGGGGCGAAAGAATCACCCCAGGGAGGTGTGATAAGCCACCCCAGAGAAAGTATAAAGAAAATGCCTGGTAAACATTTCATTGCATGTGTGGCTGTCCAGGAGCCATCGTGTCACTGGAACTTAATAAATGAAGATGGGACCTTTTCCGTCCTTCAAACAGAACCATCGGCTGAAGTTTGGCTTTTCATTTTCTTTATTTTTGCAAGAATACTTTTAATCCTTTTTTATTTAACTATCCCTTTTGCATTAGAGATTGGAACAAAATTAGAATTAATACTTTAATTTAAAAAAAAATGTAAAGACCAATACGTTTTTCACACCGTCTGGGACTCGGGGCTGAGGGCGGTGTGCTCTGAGTCCCAACAGGTTTCAGAAAATGTGTTTAGAAGTTGTGAAAATCCTAAAAGAAGAATTACTTCTTGGTTGATATGACCACAGCCTGGTTCATCTGTGCATAAATGTGCTTTGACCCCATTATTGCTACCCACAATTACACACTGAGGAGTACACTAAAGAATTGAAATGGTTTATTGTTCAAATGTTTATCAAAGTAATGTAAATATTCCACACTTCTAAAAGAATGAGGTTTAAAATTCTCTGCCTTCATCATTTTCAAGCCTTAACTTTTGTCCAATAGAACATAAAACTGGATGCTGATGCCCAACAATGTTGACCAAGTGTGTTGGTTAAATAAATTCTCAGAGCAATATCAAACATTACAAAATTAGTATTGGTATCAGAAACATTAAACTAAAAATGAAAATGAATGATGAAATAAAATGAAAAAACTTAAATGAAATAAAACCGAATCCTTACAGGCTACTATGTGCTACTAAATCATGTAGACTAAGTAAATAAATGTCCACATTTCTTGCTGCCCATCTGCCTAGATATGTCCTCATCCTCCTTAAGTGCTTTTTCATTCTTGTCATCTTGGTGCCTCTTGTTTTTCTTGCAGTTCTTGCCACTGTTGTCCATCTTCACATAATTCCTGTATGAAAATGAATACATTGTCAAGGAAAAAGGAAATAATGAGCTGACTGTTGTGCCACCTGTCTCAAATTTGCACTGAATTTGAAATGCTAATCTCCCAAGGCTGATGTTAGCATGTTAAATTTTTCCATTTCACTTCAAATAGTCCTGTATCTGAATTTAACTGATCCATCATTCAATAAGGAACATTAAATGAGAAAACATAACTTCAGCTTTGACTGTAAAGCTCAGTACAGTTATGATCAGATATACAGATATACACTTGGATGTAACATTTATACCACTGTCATAAATTGCAGTTTTAATTTTGAGAAAAAAAAGTCTAATGTCAAGATGAAATGCTTTAAGAGTGGCGTTTTAAATTAGTGTTATACCCAAGTTTGACCAAAAATGTTGTGGCTAGCTAACTGAAGGCCATTTCTATTCCTATTATCCTGTGTCCTGTTTATGTTTCTGTCCCACCTTAAATGGTGCAGAAGTTATGTATCTTACACTGACCCATGCCAGAAAATGAAAAACTTAAAAAAGAAATTGGAAAAAAAAAAACCCAGAAACAAAAAGAAAAGGCCTCCTGCATTGGGATGTTTGGTTGCCATGGTTACATTAACTGTGCAGCCTGAAATGCACAGGGAGAGATGTGGAGTTTTTATAGCTTTTAGCTCCATTTGTATAATGTGATTTTACTTAATGATCTTAAAGTCACAAATCTGTAAGTATTATTATTTTTTGTTATTATTATTACTATTATTATTATTATTATTCGGGTAACACCATTTAGATAATAATAATCACCAAAAAGAATTTAAGTGGCTTAGAGCATCTATAGGGGATCATGCAAATAAAGTGTTATTATTATTATTATTATTATTATTATTATTATAACCATTAGTCAATAAAGTGTCTGCATATTAATTTTTTACTGTGTTTGTTTAGGGCATTTATTTGTATTAGGTCTGTTTTTTTTTTTTTGCAACAACAAAAATGGACTTTAATGTACATGCTGTTTGCATAATTAAAATCATATCTGCATACAAACTAACACAATGTTATTTTTTTCTATAATGATAATTACATAAACAGCTAAAATCCTACTGTGCACTTATCCAAAAGTGCCCCTCAGCGAAGTCTGTGCACATCCCTGCGTGTAGTTTGTCTGGGCACTCTTGTACAAGAGTTTAGACTTTTTGTATAAGAAGTGACCAGCAACCAGCCCAAACCTGAAATTTGGCCAAACTGAACTTGCCCAACTTTTTCCTGATCAGCCAAAAATTTTCACCTGATCACCAGAAGCACTGGTTATCTCAGTGTAGTAAATAATGTTAAAGAAAGAAGAAAATGAAATTTTCTTAAAAGTTATTTTGCATGAAGACCATGAAGTGTGTGTGTGTGTGTGTGTGTGTGTGTGTGTGTGTGTGTGTGTGTGTAACAGGATAAATAGGTAGAGTTAGAACTTAGGCTGGTCTGCTGTCAGATTTTTTTTTCACAACAGGTTTCATGAGGCCTACAGTTAAATAAACAATTGGGCATTTTTACCTCGGTCTTTTCCTCGACGCTCGTCCTTGTTCTCCGTCGATTTCCAAACTTACAAGAAAAACGAAATTTGGCTCCAGCCACGAACAGCACGGGTCGCAGAAAGCGGAGCTCCACCAGCCCGGAGGGGAGAGTGGAGGCGCGGACAGGTTTCTGCGGAAAAAAAACAAAACAACAAAAAAAAAAAAAAACCGCTTCCAGAGCGCAGAAAGTCGCAGCTCAGCGCCGCAGGTGTCGGTGAACGACGGAACATCAGATCCTTTCTCAGCGTTTCAGATCGCACCGCGTTCCGTTTCGCTTACGTCACAATGGGGCTTAAAACGCAGACAAGCTTATAAGCACTGTGACGCTGCGGTCTCCACGGCAACGCTGGCGGAATAAAATGCTGCTACGTCACTAATGTGGACCTTCGTAGTGAGAGAGCAGTGATGGCAAAAGCTGCAGTTCAGTAGTTTAACTGTGATGTTAGGAGTTTAGCGGCTCTGCTGTGTTTGTTTCATTTTTCTCCAGGGGCGTCTTTAATGCAGGACCAAACACGACAAAAGTATAAATAAATAAATACATTTATAAATAAATAAACAAATGAAACCTTTTTTGTCATGAACCAGGGCACACTAAAAATAAATGTTTTTAATTTATTTATACATTTCCACGTATCAACATTTATTTGGGCTTTTTCTGTATTACTACATGTATTGATTTATTCATTTATTTATTTAATTATTCGTTTGTTTATTTATTGATGCATTTTAATATATATTTATTTTCATATTTCCACATTTCTACATGTATTTATTTATGTATTTCTCCGCCCGTATGTTAACACTTTCCACTCATGACCTGAGCTAGCTAAGCTATTCGGTAACACTTTACAATCAGGGTACATGAAATGGCATTAATTCATACATTATTTCATGAGTGAGTAATTATTAACTTATACATGTAATACATCATGAGTCATCATGAATATGCATAAAGTAAGCATGCCTCATGCATGCTTTAATGCATGAGCAATATATTAATTCATGTAGTTATTAAGTTATAAATATCATCAGGTGACATGAGTTATTCATGATGTTCATACAGGTCTTCATTCATCATGTAAACTGTGGTAAAAACGTAACAGTTAGCCAACACTTCACAGAACAAGGATGTTAAGCATTGCTAAATCGTTACTTCTTCATGAGTTCATGATGTTTGTGGCCCTCAAAGTAAAGCGATGAAATATTCCTTCTTTAATAATGTTGTGCTGATGATGAAATGACAGAGGAAGTAAGCCATTAATTAGGCATGAATTCTTTATTATTTTGAATATAAATAGTGCACTTAGAGGAACTGGTGTCACATACCAAAGCTCTCAAAATAATAAAAGAAACAAACAAAAAAAGGTAATAAAACAAACTGCTGAATAAACATATTTCACAGTAACATTTCAGGCATTTGAGACATACATTACCTGTACTGGTTACATAAACTGAACACAAACTAAATAAGATCTGTAATGCCTCTGTAAAATACCATGAGAAAAACACAGCTTTGCTGATTAACTCTTATAAATATCCAGCAAGGATCCATCTTCTTCTTCTTTTTTTAGAATTGCAGTAGCAGTGGGCTCCTGCTCACAGAAACTCCTGCATGTGTCTGCAAACCGTTTGAGGCTGTCCTTTCTTTTGAAACTTGCCTTCAGTGATTTGAACACATCTGGATTGGTTGCTGCAAGTTCAGCAATTGGGGCCTGAGATACAATGGTGTTTCTGTCCATTCCAAGTCTTGCATATGCTTCAGCTTTGCTGATGTGCTCAAACTGTACTTTCTCCAGTACCATGTTATACCAACAGATGGAATCATCTGGTGTTTTCACCGTAAGGAAAGAAAATGCACACACTTAATCATCTCGGTCAAACCAAATCAAAATGTCTTGGTAACAAGGTTACTGAATTCCCAGTCTTTGTAAAAATGTTAAGTAAGACAGAACTATTTAATTTTGGAGACATATGAGACTTTAAGGGGGACCTATATATGCTTTCCCAGTTTCTCTCTTTACTGTAGTGTGTTATGCAGCTTTTTGTGCAGTCTGCTAAGTTATAAAGCCCAAACTCTGTCACAGAAACCACTGTTCTCAGCTGCCTGGAATGCCTCATTGGAATTCCACATGTCACCCTGTGTTCTTCCCTCTTCTGAAAATACGTGTTCACCACAGCCATTTCCATTCTCTTTGCAAAATCTACAACCATCTGACCTTCCGCATTTCTGTCTTTCACACCATACATACCCAGCACCTCTTCATCCCCTCTGTTCCCTTCACCAACATGTCCATTGAAGTCTGCACCAATCACTAATCTCTCCTCTCTAGGGACACCATCTACCACTTCATCCATCTTACTCCAAAATTCCTCTTTCTCCTCCAACTGACAACCAACCTGTGGTGCATATGAACTGACCACATTCAAAATCACACCATCAACCTCCAACTTCAGGCTCATGATCCTGTCTGACACTCTCTTTACATCCAGAACACTTTTCTCAAGCTGTTCCTTTAGGATTATCCCTACTCCATTTCTCTTCCTCTCTACACCATGATAGAACAGTTTGAATCCACCTCCAATGTTCCTGGCCTTGCTTCCTTTCCATCTGGTCTCCTGGACACACAGAATATCTACCTTCCTTCTCTCCATCATGTCTGCAAGTTCTCTGCCTTTACCAGTCATTGTCCCTATGTTCAGAGTCCCTACTGTAACCTCCACACTCCTGCCTTTCCTTCTCTCTCACTGCCTTCTAACCCGCCTTCCTCCTCTCCTCTTTGATGGTCTTTGACCTACAGTTGGTCAACAGCACCAGAGGCGGTCGTTGTTAACACGGGCCTCGACTGATCCGGTATGGCAATCATATTTGTGAACCGCATGATAGTTTTGGCACAAGTTTTACGCCGGATGCCCTTCCTGACGCAACCCTCACCATCTATCCGGACCGGCACCAGAAGTACACAAAGTACACGGCTAATGGCTGGTTTCTCACTATTTCTAAATCTACAGGCTTTTTATTAATAAGCTACTGTGTAAAATCGTGTTGCATGTGAGCAAAATTCAACATCATTCTAACATTTGATCACATTTAACTCAGTAGCACCAAAAGTACAAGAAGCTTAATCAGTCAGAAAGACAGTATATAGAAAGAAGATGGTTCAAATCTCTGCAGAGAAGAAAGAATGAATAAAAAAGACACAATGAAAAGAGGATGGAGGACTACAAAACAGCCAAGCGCTAAGTTGCCATCTACCACTGTGAAATACAGAAGCTCCACACTGTATCTGCAAGTTGAAGACTGACTCACTGATGAGGAATATGACTCTTCTGGGTTGAGGAAGAGAATTCAGTGAAACAGATGTACAATCAGAAAAAAACCTCCCAATGAAGCGCTCAGTCTTTTTCATCGGGGCTCTCTGGGAGAGACTCTTATGGTTTCTGTAGTTCCTACTTCGTCCACCAGAGGGCGGTGAGTGTTTTCAGTCTACTGGTTAAAAGCACTTCAGATCCGCTCTGCTCTCGCCGGTGTTCTGTCGAACTGCGCTACTCATCGAGCTGTCCTACTTCGATTTACTGCGCATCTGTAGGAGGATCTGACACTGTATTTTTAGCCTATCGATATGTGCTACCCCTAATATCACAAAATAGTCGCGGTATTATTTTTCGACACGGTAGCACATACGATCTATAAATATACGCTACGGTAGGACGTCTCGACGAAGTAGGACAAATCGATAGAACACCGGTCGTTGTCTCTGACGTAATGACGTACAGAGCCCGGTTTCCGCTTAATTAAAGGGGCTTACGCTAAGGTGGAAAACAGCAAGAGTGCGGTCTTCGGGCCAACATAGAGTTTATAAAGAAAGGCGGAAACCATAGAGTTTCTCTTTTTGTGAAAACGATATTTTATTTTTACTGCACCCGGAATTTTAGCTCATTTTTCTTCTTATTGTAAATAAATAAATATTTTATTATAAATAAAGCACAACCTACGTCGTTCCCCACAGAATACATCTAATAATACATTCATGTTTGTTTTTCATTTGTGTGCCATCCAGCTGTTTTATACGGTACTTTAACCATTTTATTTCCTTTTTATTAACGTTCCAGTGGGTCTGTGAGCCTAGACAGCAAGCATATGTGGTCCTCTGGCTGAAAAAATAAGTAAATTGGACTGTGAGCGGAAAATGATAAGTGGAATTTGGTCTAAAAGTCTGCTTAACCGCCGCTGGGCCGCTGAGCAAAACACCATGGGACCGCCAAAAGTAGCCCAGTATTCTGTTGCTATCAGGGAAATGCTAAAATTCACCTTAATTTAATTTAATAGAGATTAAAATGTATTTGCATCTCCTGTCCTACACCAGCCCACGTCGTTTATGTATATTACAATGTCATATATCGAGGTTTAAGATAAGATAAGATAAGATAAGATAAGATAAGATAAGATAAGATAATCCTTTATTAGTCCCACAGCGGGGAAATTCACAGTATTACAGCAGCAGCAGAGTAACAGGAGTAAGGCACTCAGTAATAGAAATGGGAAACAGTGTAAACATTATGAACATTATAAAGAATAAAAATTAAAGTTAAATCTCTAGACTATTTACAACAAAATAAGGATAATAATAATAAAATAAAATAAAATAAGAGTTGCATAGGAATCTGTATTGCACTTAGCATATTGCACAATGAAAAATGAAAATGTTTGCATTCTGAATGTAAGTGTATATTGTATGTGGTCTACTGGGAGCAGTGCTGGTTGTACATTCTCACAGCAGCAGGAAGGAAGGACCTGCGATAGCGCGCCTTCACACACTTGGGGTGAAGGAGCCGGTCACTAAAGGAACTGCCCAGTGCTGCCAGAGCCTCATGCATGGGGTGGGAGTCGTTCTCCAGCATGGATGCTAGCTTGTTCAGCATCCTCCTTTCTCTCACCTCCTGCACTGGGTCTAGAGGAGTTCCCAGGACCGAGCCGGCCCTCCTGATCAGTTTGTCCAGTTTGGGGTGGGGTGGGATGGGGGTGTTTAGGCCGGGGTCACTGGCTATGTTAGAGGGGCCAATACCTTATTGTGCAGTGCATTAAGAGCTCAAAGTCAGTGTTCGATATCATTCAACCTTTTATTTATACAGTTTACAGTTACATTTAAAGGCTAATAGGTCTGAAAGGCAGGTGTCCTCATACTTTTGGCCAAATAATGTGCATGATGGTAATTGTGTGATTTTCTGCTGACTTTCACAGTGTTTGACTGTGTCAGTGATAAAAGCAATAAGCTAATGCCTGCCTAAATTAATACCTAGTCTATATAATGCTCAAGATCCTTTTTGAAGAGTTAAGCTTCACAGTATCAACCTAGTAAATCTGGTAAGCCAGATCACTGATCTATTTGAGACATAACAAGTGTTGCAAATGATTTACAATGCTATCTGGGATAGACTAGATCAATTATGGGACGTGGATGTCAATAAAAGCTGGTATTTTTTTTCCAGATAAACACATTATGATAGCTTGAACAAACATCACTCCACTTTGTTGCTTTCTACCGATGTAAAAGGACTTTGTAATGGGTTGCTAGACTACTGGCTCTGCATTTGTTTGTGCATGTGCTAATAAGAGTGTGCTTATATTTACTGTTCAGAACAGATTAGTCTGGTTTTAATACAAGCTGCACTTTCTATTAGTTAAAAAACAGCTGTACATTGAAAGCCTAACCATGGTTAAACATAGCTGTCTGGTTTTCACCTGGACAGTTTCTGCCCACAGGCTTTGCAATAAGATAATAAGCAACAAAAATGTTTTTTTTTACAGCCTGTTTTTCTCAGGTTAACCGGTACTGCAGTACTGAAGGTGATGCAAATTCTGGAAATCATTATCTTATTTTGCCACTAGATGGCAGCAGTATTCATATTTTCGCAATATTGTCAGCTATTGCTTGTATTACTTGGAATTGTGAGATACATTTTAATGTAAGATGTAAAGTCTTAGTAATTTTGACCTGCCACTTAAAAAATAGTTTTTTGATAGTAACTTCAGTTCAAAAGTAATAAAATACTTACAAATATTTTACATACAATAACAGCTTATTCGATGTGGATGTAAACAAAAAGTATTTTAGAGCTTTCATACAAAATTCAAGCATTCTGTAAACTAGGAGTGAAGTGATGATAAGTAATACACTCATCCACCATCATCCCTTTACATTCATTTTTCTCAAGTTATCTGCCTTTTAGATTTGAGCTCCACTTTTGCAATGAGATAGGTTCTGGATATTAATTTAAATCAAACTTTTTTTTTTCTCGATGCTACAGCTTCCTCAGTCATTTTAGAATCTTGTCTGCTGCCTTCATCATTCTGCACACATTTGACTTGTCTTTACTTTCATTTAAAGCTTCCAAGTGTCCTGCTGTGAAGTTGCACAGGATTACAATGTTATCTGGGATAGACTAGATCAATTATTTGACAATGGATGTCAATAAAAGCTCATATTTTGTCTAAATAAACACTGATTAATGCGTACACAAATCACTGCAAGAATATTCACCAGAATTACAAAACGTTATTGCTATATAACCAAAAAACATTTTCTAAATTTGATGTTCATTTTTGAAAGCTGGTTCTTCAATAGCATTCTTTTTCAAGAGAGCCAACACTAGCTTCTCAAACTCAGTGATGGGTTTTTACCAAAGGGAGGCAGCATAGATTAGTGGAGCTAGTTTACACACCACACTTTTACAGTGTGAAAGTGTTTGGTTTTGGAAAACAGTCATCCTGTCCTCTGCTTATGTGGCCTTGCATTTATCTTTTAAATATCTTACTACTGAAACTCCTGAAAGCATGATCGAGGTAATAGAAGATAGTGGAACCATTGTGATTGGAGGAGGAAATGAAGTGAATTTTGAGGAGAAACATGAACAGCATTCAGGTTATAATCAGCCATAACACAATGACATATTGTACTTGAAATTAGTTCATTTTTTTGCTGTGCTGCTGGCAAATTTCCCACAGCAAGTCAAAACAGCTGTTTCGATTTTCTCATTATTGCTCATAGGGCCCCCTGGTGGCTTGAAACCCCTGGGTACATACTTATAAAATCCATGGGATTGTCCAGGCCGACTCTTAAGTTCCACAGTATTAATGATGGAGCACAGTTTTTTAGGTCTATTTTACCATCTGGATAAAAGACATCATGGTAAAATATAAACCTGTAGCTTTGAATGTAAGTCAGCTATGATATTTTATGTATTTCAGACATAACTTCACCAAAGAGCAAGTTACAGATAGAAATCCACTGAGCAAAAGTAAAGAGCAAAAAGACCTAATGCAGCATTTAATATGTTTTAATGTTCAGTTCCTTCTGCCAAATTATAGTTCCTTAACAAGCAGCTTGTTGCTATGTCAGAGCAACGAGCTCTGTTCACTTGCTGCACAGCCGACAGTTTGCTCTCCAGCTCCTTACACTAAATTCCCTGTCTGACCAAATCGGCTGTCAGTTAAATGTGATCTTAAAAGTATTCATCTAGAAGAAACTTCATTAACCTATATGTAGAAGACATGACAGTCACAACGGAAAGAAATACGGCATATGTGCATCTAGAATTGTAGGACAAGAACAAGAATGAAGAAGAAAAGAAAATAGGAAAAAGGAAATGTCATTGAATGTACTGATGTGTCTCTATAAAGCAAAGATCAGAATTTTGATCTTTTTAGTGGCTGTTTATGGATGTCAAAACTGGGCAATAGAAAAGCTGCGAAAAATACTGATGACTTTCAACTTTGGTGTTGGCGAAGACTTTGGATGTCAGACAAATGTATCCCTGACCAGTTCATATCTCATCTCTCTCGTAAAGTCCAGCCAACCAAACTCTCATATTTTGGAATCAGCGCTTAATTGGAAAAGACCAATATGTTTGGAACAGTTAAAGGTAAAAGAGTTGGAGAACAGTCACCAACAAGATGGATACAATCAGACTAGTCATGAACCAGCCATTAAGAAATCTGAAGACCCAAACAGTAGACTGGATATTCTGGACCAACATTATTCATATGGTTGTCAGTGGTCATAATAAAATTGTGTCAGCTTTTTATTGAGTTTAACTAAAGAAACCAGAGTAAAATCAGTACTAATGTCATTCACTTATGTTTCACTTAAAATTGTGACCACTGACTTATTGACCACTGACATTCGAGTTTGAGTAATGACAGCAATGATGTGTATGAGAGGTGGTGTGAGGGAGGAACAGTAAAATGCTGTACAACATTTTCTTTAGAAGGAAATGTGCTTGATAACTCAACTGTGCTTGATAAAGCAATATATTGCAACTTGTGACTGTGGTCTTAAATTTGAGATTCAGGTTTGTGCATTACTTTTTAAATGTTTATTAGTCACTCCATACATCATTAAGTACTCACTCCATAACAACCTTAATCAAGGAATTGTATGTGATTTTGGAAACTGGGTGGCTGAGTACTGATGTTGAATAATAAGGAGTAATAAGCAATAATAAGGCCTAGGCCAAATTGGATAAAACATTAAGTGTAATTTTACTTTAACATCTTCATGTATCCTTATATTTTTCCTTAATTGGTGAATTTTCTCTTAAGTACTTTCTCAAGCTACAAAGCTGGAAGCCAACACTTTAACTCAGTTGTGGTCAGTAAAGAAGTAAATGTTACTGTACTTAAGTATTTTTTCATGCATCTGTACTTTACTGAAGGTTTTCCATTTTGGACAACTTTTTACTTTCACTCCACTACATTTTAATCAAATATCTTACTTTTTATTCCATTACATTTTCTGAAATCTGTCGTTCCTTTTGGTTTATGCATAAAAACATAGAAGAAGTGCAAAGCAAGAACACCAATCAGGGCACAGCGGTCACTTTGTTCTGAGCTTGTTTTGACCTGTTGGTCATACCGACCCAGTGCAGCACACGGTTCAACATCAGCAGAGTAAAATTTGGGGAGAGTCTGTTCAACATAAATGATGAACTAACCTAACTTTGTGTAAACAGAGCACAATATAGAAATATGTCCACATATGCAGTCGAGACTGACGTATGTTTTTTCAGAATTTATACAAACATTTCATTTTATAGTAAATTAGTTTTTGCTAGTTTATGAACAGAGACCTACAGATCAATATAGTAAAGGAAACTCATTTGTGATCCTGAGTTTAAAGCCAGTTTTTATTAAACTTAAACTTGTAACTAAGTTGCAAATAAATCTTAAACTGAAACTTTGCTTGTTAGTAAAAAGTGATTTCAGAGCCACTCGGTTCTACCTGATGGAAACTGTTTGCCTTCAGTGTTTTGTGCTTATGATCATTTTAATAGACGTCAGTGTCACTAATTAATGACGTTCTATTAAAAGACTGTTTTTTAAGAGAGACACTGGAGGATTTCATAAAATGAATTCATAAAGCGAGTCTTGTTTCAAAAATGATAACAGGACATCAGAGCCATAATTAATCTTTTAGTACTTTTACTTTTGATATTTAAGTACATTTGAAAATACTTTTGTATTTTTATATTTCAAGTGGAGGTCTAAAAGGGAGGGACTTCTACTTTTATTGCACTAATATTTTACCTTGGGTATTTTTACTTTAACTCAACTACATGATTTGTGTACTTTTTCCACCACTGCTTTAACTAAGGTTTGGAGTGTAAACTATGAAAAATAGCCACAGACAATTATTCCTCCCTAACCATAAATATAGTTTCTATCATCTTGAACCGGTCTGCCCATTTTCCTTGGACCTCTCACATCAACAAGACATTTTCGTCCACACAACTGCCGCTCACTGGATATTTCCTCTTTTTCGGACCGTTCTCTGTAAACCCTAGAGATGGTTGTGTGTGAAAATCCCAGTAGATTAGCAGTTTCTGAAATACTCAGACAAGCCTGTCTGGCACCAACAACCACGCCACGTTCAAAGTCACTTAAATCCCCTTTCTTCCCCATTCTGATGCTCAGTCTGCACTTCAGAGTGTCAGTCACTGCTTATATAGACGCTGCATGTGGCCCCCCCTCCACCATGCCTGTGCATGCTCTCACTCTGTCAAGCTCCCTGTCTTTATTGAACAGCTTCAGAAAAAGCAAATGCAATGGTGGATAAACAACCACCATCGAGAAGTTATTTGATCTACGCTACATGGAGAAAAGTATTGGGACAACAACACATCAAAAATAATAAAAACAATGGGGGGGGGGGGGGGAAGCTTTATAGTTGAACATGACACCACAGATGTTCCCATAACTATCTGGTTGCAGAATTGCTTTGATTTCTAGCTGATAACAGAGAAGCTTATCTTGTCAGTGTTACCAAGCATGTTGCCAAATACAAACCAAGGGTCAGTTCTATGAATTTCAATGCATTTTAATAAATCATTATGGTGAAAAAGTGTTTGTTTTTATGTGACTTATGACACATAGCTGAACTAGCTGAACAGAAAATAGATGACTAAATTTACACACCAAATAGAAACCAAAGCAAGCATGCAGATCAAAGTTCATATAAGCCATGTGAGTCATTCATATAGGCAGAGCTCAGGGCTTGTTTAAACTGAGGTAAAGTAGTAAGTTAGCCTGGTAAACTACTCTACTAAAACTGGAGCTTAAGGGCTGAATGATGGCCTGTTGATGCTCTTATGAAATTAGCCTACAGAGCTTACAAAGATAAACTTGATTTCCAGCGATGTCGCGTAACCTTCCTAAACAAAATGTGCAAGTCAGCCTCAAACCAAAAGACAGTTTATGGCTAGCACTAGTCTAGCACTTTGCCCATCTGTGACTCATCTGTGCACATCATGCACACAGAGTGTATACGTTGGTCTGTAGTATGGAAAATTAGCATTTTGTTATTTGTTTTTGGTACAAAGAACCGCAAAACAATATTAAAGTGCACCTCAAGGAAAGGAATAAAATATACAGATAAAGTAGGATATTTGGTCTTGTATGATATCCTTTTAAGCCACTGTAATGGAAGTAAGTTGTGAATGGTTGTGAGTTGTCACTGTGTCACTGTTTGTCTTTCAGTTTGTTTTTAAATGTAATGTATGCTATGTGGCCAAAAGTATGTGGACACCCTTCCTATTTATTGACTTGTACAGGTATATAAAAAAATTCCTACCATGTTGGATCTGCCACGGTCAACTGTAAGTGCTATTATTGTAAAATGGAAGCGTCTAGGACCATGCAAACTCAAGCAATAAGTACTGAAATTGCCTGTCCTTTGTTATATCACTCTACAGAGTTTCTGACTGCCTCAGAAAACATCATTAGCAAAAGAACTGGGTTGGGAACTTCTTTTAATGCTGTTTCCATGGCCAAGCAGCTGCACACAAGCCTAATATTACTATGCAGAATGTCAAGGGTTTGCTGGAGTGGTGTAAAGTATGCCACTACTAAACTCTGGAGCAGTGAAAATGTGTTCTAAGGAGTAATTCAACAGGCTTCACTGTCTGGTAGTCTGATGGACAAATCTGGCTTTGCAGAATGCACAGTGCCAAAGTTGCTGGGGGAGGAATAATGGTCTGGAGCTATTTTTCAGGGTTTGGGCTCGGCCTCTTAGTTCCAGTGAAGAGTAATTTTAAACAAGGTGGGAAATACAGGGGATCCTGGCAAGGGAAGACCTCCTAATTAACCTCTGGGACCCCCCAAATGTCTCGAAATTAAAATTCTGGGGGGTCCTGAAAATAACCTTACAATTAAGTTATGCTATCAGTTCGGGAAAAACAGGTGTTCAAATATGAACTTAGAGAAAGCTCATTGTTTAGCTGCTTCACCTACAACTGCTGAGCTTCTGTCTTTGATATTCTTACCTAACTTAGACTACAGCACTGCTCTGCCTCAGGGTGACACTGTTGCAAATTGGTTCATTGGATTGGTCCTTCATAGCCTAAAGACTACGTGTAACTATGCCCAAGATACCTCTGAAACAGTTTAACTAAGAACTAAGAAACTGGAAAAACACATTTTCAAAAGAAGAATTGTTAAAGCATTGTTAAACCAATCATTAAAGCTAGCATCAGTGGGGCTATTGCGTGTGAGTTAGCAGCCAGCCAACATGGGACCCCCCCCAAATACCAGGGTGTATTTTGCATGTAGATGTTAACGCTACAGCATGCAAAGATATTTAAGAAAATTGCATACTTCCAACTTTGTGGTAACAGTGGGCAAGACCCTTTGCTGTTCCAGCAGGACTGTGCCCCTCAGCACAGAGCAAGATCCATAAAAACATGGTGTGATGATTTTGGTGTGGAGGAACTCCAGTGGCCTGCTCTGAGGCATGTCCTCACTAAACATTTAATTATCTGAAAGTTCTCACAATGCAGCATAAAAACCAGCGAGCATTGACTTTTCACTTCCAGTTCAGCTCAATTTCCCTAAAAAAGTTTCGGAAATCGGATGAACACTGTATGTTACCTCACCTGCAAAAAGAAATATGGCAGCCGTCTCCAAGACCAATTGAAACGCTGATTCTGAATGATCCTGCATTTATGTCAGAAATGTTTTTTGTATGTGTATCCCTCTTTGAAATGTATTAAAGAGAATAGTACAGATTTATTTGTATATACACAAAGTGACCTGCATTGCACTGATTGTGAAGGGTTTGTTTGAAAATGCTTATCATGGATGAGGTGCTTGGTAAGACGTCATAATCTGACATCAGGGCTGTCTGTGCAGTGATGGTGGGAGCTAAGTGGCGAGATATGTTGTAAAGAAATTGTGAGACATTTGTGTCAGTATCTATATGAAGGAATTGGTGAAGATTTTTTATTGCAAATCAAGTGCCTTATTTTTAATAAAAGAACAGATTTCTGGAAGTATGTGAATTATATTAAAACACATGAGATGTAACGGGTAGATGTGCTAGGCGGTGGATGATGCTGTGTTACTTATCAGTAAAAAATCTTTTTCCCATATTTGGTTAATTTTCAAACTTTTATTGTCTTATCATTTCACATGTGCAACAAGACACAATGTACTCTCTAGAAAGTAACACATGAAAGTAACATAAAACATGTAAAGCCAGTCAGAAGCTTCTTCACAGTGTAATTATTTATTGTGAATCATGAACCACACTTGTAAGGTCAAGTCAGCCCCAATGAACCATTCACAATCCTAATTATTTTATTTTACCCATTATTTTTTTTATCCAGGGCAGAAATGCAGAAATCTTTGTGTAGCCATATGGTCTTGGGGGATGAGATGCTTGGTAAGACGTCATAATCCGACATCAGGGCTGTCTGTGTAGTGTTGGTGGGAGCTAAGTGGAGAGATATGTTGTAAAGAAATTGTGTCAGTATCTATATGAAGGAATTGGTGAAGATTTTTTATTGCAAATCAAGTGCCTTATTTTTAATAAAAGAACACATTTCTGGAAGTATATGAATTATATTAAAACACATGAGATGTAACGGGTAGATGTGCTAGGCGGTGGATGATGCTGTGTTACTTATCAGTAAAAAATCTTTTTCCCATATTTGGTTAATTTTCAAACTTTTATCGTCTTATCATTTCACATGTGCAACAAGACACAATGTACTCTCTAGAAAGTAACACATGAAAGTAACATAAAACTTGTATAGCCAGTCAGACCCTGCGATGGACTGGTGACCTGTCCAGGGTGTATCCTGCCTTCCGCCCGAAGACTGCTGGGATAGGCTCCAGCATCCCCCCACGACCCTGATGGAGAAGTGACTTAGAAAATGGATGGATGGATGGATGGATAGCCAGTCAGAAGCTTCTTCACAGTGTAATTATTTATTGTGAATCATGAACCACACTTGTAAGGTCAAGTCAGCCCCAATGAACCATTCACAATCCTAATTATTTTATTTTACCCATTATTTTTTCTATCCAGGGCAGGAATGCAGAAATCTTTGTGTAGCCATATGGTCTTGGGGGATTTATGCAGGTCTTTTCATAGAAGGCAATGACTCCAACTGCAGTATTATTACACACCAAAGGACCTCCAGAGTCTCCCTGCAACAAACAGGTACAATCTTAGCACACTGCTGAGCTGACCTTTATAAAGCTACTGCTAAAAGCTACAATCGCTAAATGTAAAACATTGAACACTGAATGTAAAATTGCATTCAACACATTTCACAAGCTTGATCTTCTTTGCCTGATTTAACAAAAAACAGTTTAAGAATCTTAAGAAAATCTTTACCGTGCAAAATCCACCATGATGACGGTCTGTACACAGTATGTTGTTGAAGTTCCACCAATGTTTGCAGTTCTCGCTGCTTAACATTGTGACATCTGCCTCCAAAAAACATCATTTGTAGGTCCATTATTTCTTATGCTTCCCCAACCAGCTATACTGCAAGCGGTGTTTTGCGTAAAGTCTTCGTCTTTTTCTGGGATGCGAATTGTGTTGCTTACAACTCGCTTGGCTAGCTGCAAAAAATCATCATAATTATTAGCAAATGCAGTGAACAGAACTGAATATGATCAATAACAGAGATGCATATTGATCAGGTTGTTACACTGCAGAGCTTTTTTCAGAACCGTCCCAAAATCCCCCTGAAAAATATCACCAGTCACGCCAAAGTAAAACTTAACCATCAAAAATATGAAATGTTTTTTTTCAAAGAGGACTGCTGGGTTACGTCGTTTTTGGGACCTTTAGTAAGATGTACTCACAAATGAAATGCTTTAGGCTTTTGTTGCCATTTTCAACAGAAGGTCTCTGAAGGTTAAAGTGGAAGTTTGAAGTTCTGCTTTATTTTAGTAACACAGCAAAAGCTTGTTTGTGTACTTACTGCGTTTACCTTAAACATTTCACCATGTTTTAGCAATTTTTCCATGCACAGATTAACAAACTCAAACAAAAATAGTTGGAGTGGTTGTTTACCTTCAGTAGCATGATGTCATTTTGCTGGGTATTTTGGGTCCATTTTAAAGTCTGGGTGGCTGTAGGAATCCATCAGTTGTATGCGCTGAAAGCTGTTGGTCTTTAGATTATGAGCTCCTATCACTGCTGTCACATCTGTCCATGGTTTTCCCCTGTTTAGAGGAACCAACAGGTAACACCTTATTGTTGTGCAATAAATGTGCTCATGATATATTGAAATAATTGAGCTGAGTTTCAATGTCTTTGAAAAAAAGAAATGTGTTGAATTATGAATAATAATGTATGGCAATCATCATATTATATAAAAAAAAAACACGATAGCAAATGTAAGCCTGTCTGTACAGAATCAAAAAAATGTTAAAGCTCTGAACCCCTTAAATCCTTATTAATTAAATTACTGAACAATTTACTGAGTTAGGGAGATTATACGGAGGGGAATTCCTGTGTTTTCATGCATCTTTCACAGTTTAATGGTTGAGGTTGTGCCCACCTTTCCAGGGAAGAACAGCGACCCTATCCCCTACAATATATCATTGTAAACATAACTATATAATTCTAAAGAACTTGTGCTAATTACAGACCCACAGCTTTTCGTTTTTAAGTTCTGAAAGATCATCATCCCCCCTTCATATGCCTCACAGTGCTCGCCTGCCTCTCATCCCTGAACCATACATACACACACACAGATGCTGCTATGGGTTCAGCCCATTTTGGAGCTGCCATTTTGGAGCGGTCAACATCGCTGCCCAACTGCGTTCAGTACCATTACAGAGTGTGTTCCCTCCAGCAATTGCTCTTGAATTTTTTTTTCTATGTACTGTCCCCCCAACGGTGAAGTAAAATACCCCCCCCCCCATGTGCTCCTCTACCATTAATAGATTTACAAACATGTAAATTTTAGCTTAAATGTTTTTCTCAAAGCTGTTGTAAAACAGACTTCAGGCAAAGTATTTAAATGTTCATGTAATAACTGCATTTGATGAGGCATTCAAATCTTCATTCTTCTCTTCACAATCCTTACTCACTTTCTCTAGAATGGAGCATTCTACACCAAACCTCTCTGAATTACTTTGTTTACATCAAAACCATTCAATTTAAGAGTTTTTATTAAATGACTGTCGGCTTAAGGCATATCATGCAAGATCTGCTCTTGATAGTGCCTGCATTAGACACTGTGACAGTAACACAGTGAAAATGTTATTTCTACCCAGTATTTATTCTAGTGCTGGATGACCTATAGCCCTGCATCATTACTCCCTAATCAAAGACAAATAATTTCTTACTTTAGAATGTTTGTAGCCATTCAGAACACAACAAAGAACCAACTAAAGACTGCAGCAAGATAACAAACGCAATCAAAAGCTTACTTTTCCTTGCACTGCGCAGCCGTCATGACGAATTGTTCACTCACAAGGAAGCCACCACAGAAGTGCTGTGTCCCTACTTGGAGAGACACCATGTAGGGCCTGGATTGAGCCTCTTTGCCATTCACTATACCAAGAAAGTAATCCAAACTGATTATACTTAGTTATACAAACATTAATGCTATAGACTAACTTTATTACTATATTTTTCATAAATGGGTGAATATTGAGCTTTTGTGTCTATAAGGAAAAAACTCTCAAATCCCACATTTCAAAGTCCTAACTGTGTAACTATATTGAGTACTAATAAGACTTTAAAGTGAACACACTTGTATCAGTTTTTCTGATATATTGTAATTTTTCTTTTACATGTAAAACAAATAATTAAGTTACTGTAACAACGATAATTTGGTCCTGACATCTAAAAATGTTTAAATATACATCATGAGCTGGAAATAGCAAAGAAAATAATAAAACAGTAACTCATATAGACATACATAAAAGTTTGGTCACTTCTGGTTAAATTGAATGTTTTGTTGATTTGAAGTGAAGGGAACAAACTTAAAAATGGCGCTTAAGTACATAGTTTCTGTTTATATTCTGAGTTTAAAATACTGGGAAAAAATCAGATGTAACCCCAGTAAACCCCAATATTTCAATTGAGCAATTAAACAGCAGTAATTAGTTCATTAAAATGAACTCCTTCTGCTTTTTAGAACAAAAAAAATGATTAACTTGTTAAATATTTGTATTTTAATTGAAGCCAGATAAGAACTTGTCTTAAAATAAAGCCTAAAAGATGTTTGTCAGTATCACCTTCATTCACTCACTGTGGAAATGGCGTATTAACAGTTCTTGGTACAAAAAAAAAAATCTCTTATCATTCTAAGCTAATTAATAGCTAGCATATAGTGTATCCTAAAAGCACACAGTGATTCTTTTTTAATGTTTTTTACAGAATTTAAAACATATCTAATACTGTCTTAATGTGACCCATATGGAAGAGAAATATATATTTGATAAGGTTAAATATGTATGTGCAATATATGTAAAATATACACCAATCAGCCATAGCATAGTCTCTTTTATCAGCTCCACTTACTGTATAGGAGCAATTTGTAGTTCTACAGTTACAGATTGTAGTCCATCTGTTTCTCTGATACTTTGTTGGCCCCCTTTTACCCTGTTCTTCAATTATCAGGACCATCGCAGAACATGTACTATTTGGGTGATGGATCATTCTCAGTACTGCAGAGACACTGACGTATAGTGACACTGTCCACTCACTGTCCACTCTATAAGACACACCTACCTGTTTGGCCTACCTTTAAAATGTAAAGTTACAGACTGTAGCTCATCTGTTGCTGACGCTGCCCACAGGACACTGCTGGCTGTACGTTTTTGTTTAGTGAACTATTCTCAGTCCAGCAGTAACACAGCAGCGCTGAAAATGATCCACCATCCGCACAATGCCTGCTCTGTGGTGGTCCTGGCCATTGAAGAAGTGTGAAAGGGGGCTAACATAGCATATAGAGAAACAGATCGACTACAGTCTGTAATTGTAGTTTTTCAATTACAGACTGTAGTACTGTTAAGTGGAACAAATGAAAGGGACAAAGATGGATATTTTAATTTAATTAATTATTTTAATGTGACCCATATGGAATCATATTAGGTTCAACACATCTGGGTCAAAAACTCTGATGTCCCTGAGGGCCTTCATTGACCGTGTTAGATTTAGATTAGAATTAAACAGAACGTCAGTGCCAGGGTTGTGCTCACCGGCTATGATGGACAGAAGCTATGTGTAGGTGATACTTACCAGAGTGGCCCAGCTGTGGCAGCAGAGCAGCCAGAAGGAGCAGAGAGATGAGAGCCATGGTACTGTAGGGAGAATGAAGGTGCACCTTAGTGAGGGAGAAGATTATATGTAGCACAGTGGGTGTGGTAAGTTCACCACAATCAAGCAGCAAGTGCTCCTCCTCAAAAACCTTGCTTTTCCTGTTTATCATATAGTGGTTAATTTTCACAGAGATAATGTCTGTAACAGACAACATGTCTGATGTCAGCAAGTTGATGGATCTGACCCTTGGCTTATGTTAGGCTCTGTGAAATGCTTGCTTTCAAATTGTAGAGTGTGCATTGTTCCAACCTCGAGAAAAGCTAGTCCAAAATAACAGAACAGATAACCAATTAATCAGTCATGGTTGTCTTATAGATTTGTAACATGCAAAAGAGCCTTTCTGTTTGTTTATAATGTGCCATTCTGTTCAGTTCTCACATATTAGTCGTTTTAAAGGCCCTTCTGTGCTTCAAAGCTGCCACATGTGTTTGCCTTTTCAACAATGTTACTGTGTAAAGCTCATTAGTTTTCGCAGTAACAGCCCATGAAACACAGAATGAACCACTCAGTAGCTCTAGTAACAGAAGTAATACTTCATAAAGAGCTGGAGTAAAGCCCGGGCTAATATACTAACTACAACTAGCCATATGACAAACAAGACAGGTGAATCAGCTCAGTATTCAGGCAAGGGTGAACAACGATTGGTGGTGTGACAGTAATGTGATGCCCCAAGGATTTTTGAAAGTGGAATTTGCCAAACAGTCAGGATGGGAGGAATGTGTGACATTAAACATATAGCAAGACTAATTTTTGATGTTTGAGAGATGACCTTACTTGTGCCCAAAGTATTCCATGCAGTTATTTGGTGCATAAATAAATAACAGAAAGCAGCCCAGAGTCAAATGCTAAGGTGCACCAAACAATATTTGCTCTTGGCAAACAGTAGAATCATTGAGAACCTATTCATGGGCAACAGTTTTCATTCATAATTATGAATGTGATCACATTTGTTTTATTCTAAAAGTTACAAATAGTTTGGAGCTGTCACAGTATTCTGTGTTGTTTTATATGTGTAATGTTGCTTGTGTTAGTTATTTTGTGCATTTTTTTTGTATAAATAGGCAGAGTATGGCATTTTCAGATGCTTATATGACAGTTGACTACCTTTCTGATTCTTGTCTACTATGTGCTATATTTTGGCATATTCACATACACTGTACAGCCTGGGAAAAAACTTTGTGGTGAGTGTGAGAGTTTGTGGTGCAAGATCTTCAGAAAAGATAGCAGTGTGTAAAGAACTTGCTTAAATACTCACAAACCCATGGGATTATACTTGACATTAGCAAATACAAGTATTTTTAAGCATTTTATTTAGCAGTTACAACAAACACAGGCCTGTATGATCTGGGGAAAACAGGTTGAATGAGAAAAGCATACAAGATAAGCTAGTTGGCCATGGCAGATTATTTTTCAAATGGAATTTTACCTCAAGTGCATAAATAATTGTTTTTTCTCTTAAATCAGATGTGCATGTTCAAGGTTTAAGGTTCATGTTCATCACTGTTGACCCCAAAGAGCCTTACTTTGACCGATTTTAAACACCGGTTCATAAGAACATTTTAGCTGGTTAGCGCAATGCTAGCCAATGTGGGCATCTGTCAGCTAATGTGACATAAGTGACAGTGTTCTTTCCAGTTGTCCAAAAACTGGAACCAAAAACGTATTATTCCGGATCTAATTATGGACCGCAAGTATGACTTTTTCTGTTTAACTGAGACGTGGCAACAGCAAAATGACTTTACACAACTTAATGAATCTACTCCTGCGGGTTATGTTTACATCAGTAAATCTCGTGAGACTGGCAGAGGAGGAGGTCTCGCGGTAATCCACCAGGAGGAATTAAAAGTCTCACCGGTATCGGCTCCTGTTTTCGACTCTTTTGAGTCATTGGTCTGTTGTCTTGCTGGTTCCGCTCCAACCATCATTGCCAACATCTACCGACCTCCTAAAGGCAATAAAGCCTTTCTTCAGGACTTTGCTGCGTTTCTCACACATCTGATCACTCTCTCACCTGTTATAATAGTTATGGGTGATTTTAATATTCATATAGACAGCGCTAACAATCCTCTCACTAAAGATTTCATATCATGTATGGAGAGCTTCGGACTCCTACACACTCTAAAGGTCATATTCTGGACCTCATCTGCTGCTCAGGTGTTGCTCCCTTTAACAGTTCAGTAGAAGAACTAACCATATCTGACCACTCTCTTCTCTCTCTTAATGTTAATCTTCCTCTCTCCACTATAAAGCCTTCCCGTCTCATCACCTACCGCAATATCAAGAACATTGATCTAGTCTCCCTTTCTTCCAGTATAACCTCCAATTTGGACTTTCATCAACAAATGGACCCTGATGAACTTGTGTCACTATATAATACTGGTCTTCAGGCCAGTCTTGACTCTTTTGCCCCACTGAAATCACGTACAGTTCACTTTTCACGCTCAGCTCCCTGGTTCACGCCTAAGCTTCAGCTCTTGAAAACTAAGGGACGACAATATGAGCGATTGTATCGCAAAACTGGTTTGTCTGTTCACAAGGACATGTACAAGGACCACATGTTACATTACAAGGACTCATTATCTCAAGCTAAATCAAACTACTATAGTGGGAAAATTATTTCTATGAATGGTGACTCTAGATCACTCTATGCATTTTATAAAAAACTGTTCAACCTCCAGACTCTATTCCACCGTACCTGTGTACTACTACCTTCTGTAACTCACTTATGTCTTTTTTCAATAAGAAGATCGAAAATATTTATAAGAGCTTTAAAACCCAGCCTTTATCTACAACTGTCTCTGAATCTCTTAACTTTCCCCTACTGACTCCCACACTTCCTAGTTCAACCTCTAATTATCCCCTTTCTTCAACTTATTTTTCGTCTTTCTCTCTTCCTCCTATCTCTGAACTTTCTGATCTCATCTCTAATACTAAGCTATCTACCTGCACACTGGACCCTCTCCCCACAACACTGGTCAAATCTTGTCTTCCTTCTCTGCTTCCTCTAATTACTGCCATCATTCACTCTTCTCTTACGACTGGTATTGTACCAGTAGCCTTTAAAACTGCAGCTATTAACCCGATCTTAAAAAAACCTGGTGCTGACCCTACTGATTTTAATAACTTGCACCCTATCTCCAATCTGCCATTTATTTCCAAAATACTAGAGAAAGTAGTAGCAGCTCAGCTTCATTCTCATCTATCAAACAACAATTTCTATGAAAAATTTCAATCTGGTTTCCGTTCTTCTCACAGTACAGAAACAGCACTTGTTAGAGTCACTAGCGATCTCCACTCTGCAGCTGATTCTGGACTTCTCTCTATTCTAATTCTCCTGGATCTAAGCGCTGCCTTTGACACTGTCTGCCATTCCATTCTTCTTCATAGATTGTCTTCCATTGGGATAACTCATACACCACTAAATTGGTTTAAATCATATCTTTCAAGCCGTACTCAGTTTATCCAGCTCAAAACTTTCACTTCTCAACCTTCTCCTGTTATTACTTGTGTTCCTCAGGGCTCTGTCTTGGGACCCCTTCTTTTCATAGTCTATCTTCTCCCCCGAGGTAAAATCTTTCGCAAATATAATATCAACTTCCACTGTTATGCGGATGACACCCAGCTCTACCTTTCCAGCATGCCCACTTCCACTTTCCCCCTGCCCTCCCTTATTGTCTGTCTATCTGAAATTGAAACCTGGCTTTCTCACAACTTCCTCAAATTAAATGGTGATAAAACAGAGCTGCTACTTGTGGGCACCAAATTAAACCTCTCCAAAACAAATAACTTTTCTCTTACTATTGAAAATTGTTCTGTCTCTCCCTCAGTTCAGGTAAAGAGTTTGGGTGTCATCCTCAACAGTACCCTGTCATTCCAATCCCACATTAATAACATCACTCGATCTGCTTACTTTCACCTCTGAAATATTAATCGCTTGCGACCCTCTCTTTCCTCTGACACTACTGCTATTTTGGTTCATAGTCTTGTTACATCACGCCTGGATTACTGTAATTCTCTCCTTTTTGGCCTCCTCCTAAAATCACTACACAAACTTCAAATGGTTCAGAACTCTGCTGCATGTATCATTACAAGAACTCCTTCTTTCCATCACATCACTCCTGTCTTGCATCAGCTGCACTGGCTCCCGGTTACTCAACGCATACAATACAAAATATTACTGCTTACTTTCAAAGCAATTCATAACCTCGCCCCTCCATATATTTCTGACCTTATTAATCTCACTTCACATTCACGATCACTGAGATCATCTGCCTCTATCCACCTGTCTGTACCCACTATACGCCTTAGCACCATGGGAGGTAGGGCCTTTAGTACCTCTGCCCCCAGGCTATGGAATGCTCTACCTCCTGACTTAAGGAACTCTGACTCTATTTTACATTTCAAGTCGGGTCTCAAAACATATCTCTTAAGATCTGCATATAACTCCTAACTCCAATCACTCTGTTTTATTAATTTTATCAATTTTTTATTTTATTTTCATTTATTTTATTTTATTTCATTTTATACTTTGAGTGTTATCTCTTGGTTTTTACTGTGTTTTTTTACTGTGTTTTATCGTTTTACTTGTTTATTTACTATTATTATTGTCTCATTTTATGTAAGGTGACCTTGAGTGTCAGAAAGGCGCCGTCAAATAAAATGTATTAATATTATATTATTAAAAAGGTTGCATTAGCAGCAGTTACCAAAATGTGCTTCACGTATCTTGAAGGAAGCATGTGCTAATCTTCACCTTCCAAACTTGGTGGCATCATGTGAGTCCTAGGCAGTGGATGGAAGTTGTCTATGACTAAAATTAGGGGAAAATGGATGAAAATAAGTTGTTGGACTGAATCCTAGAATGATTTTTTTTATTAGATCAGGTCTGGATTCCCCCTTATATTTTGCACCAACGATTCCCAACCACTGAGAGGCCTAGTGGAGCAGATATAGCACTATAGCTCTTTGGTAATAAAAAAACATATTTAAGATCATGTGGTGTTTCCAAATAATTTGTTAAACGTAAACAGCTTCATCAGCACAAAAATTTAACAAAAGCTATAGAACTTTGTGACATCCGTCTTTATGGGTCCTTGCACTGGTGCACATTCAAAAGGAGATCATGCATGTTCCTCCTACTTGGTAGAATCACACATGGTCATTTTTAGGTGTTCTGGGAAGATTGTCAAAAAACCTACATAGTTAAATCAACATTTGTTTAAATTTCCCTGACCAGTGATGTGACATATTGTCATTTCAAGCTAAAATATGGTCACTGTTGGAGTGAGGACAACGCAAAAGTTGCTGTTCAGATTATTTCTTGGTAATTTTATAAGTTAAAATTAATTCACACACTCTACAGAGAACAAACTCAAATATGGCCTTTTCCCCACAACTTTTAATAGACAATTTATTGTTTATTTGCTGATTTTAATAAACCATTAAGCAATAAATGTGCCATAACTTTTGCACAGGCCACATTTTATATTTAACTGTTTGCCCTACAAGATAAATTCAGCAAATGAACAGTAACTGTGCATTAAACGTGCAGAAGTGTGTTCTCTATGGAGAACATGATGGCCTGATGTGGCCAAAACTTTACATGCAACTTTATATTTGCATGTGATATGTTGGGTCTGGGTAAGGCCTGATAGTTTCAAGTGACTAATTAGATATAAATCAAGTGTAAAGGTAATAAATTACTGTGTGAATTAAGAAGTCATTAATGAAAAGTCTCTGAAAGTAACTGGATTTCCAGTATAAATTAATAAATTGATATAAAATAAATTAATAAGTGAATATATATATATATATATATATATATATATATATATATATATATATATATATATATATATATATATATATATATATAAAATAAATAAATCTTCCATCAAGTGCAGCGCATGCAACCAGTCAAAATCACCACACTCAGTTCCAGTATATATATATATATATATATGGTGCCTTCACAGATGTGAAAGTTACCCATGCCATGGGCACTAACACACCCCCATACCATCAGATGCTGGCTTTTGAACTTTGCACTGATAACAATCCAGACAGTCCTTTTCCTCTTTGGCCTAGAGGACACGACGTCCATGATTTCCAAAAACAGTTTGAAATGTGGACTCGTCAGACCACAGGACACTGTTCCACTTTGCATCAGTCCATCTCAGATGAGCTCGGGCCCAGAGAAGCCGGTGATGTTTCTGGGTGTTGTTGATATATGGCTTTCGCTTTGCATGGCAGAGCTTTAACTTGCATTTGTAGATGGAGCGACGAACTGTGTTCACTGACAGTGGTTTTCTGAAGTGTTCCTGAGCCCATGTGTTAATATCCATTACAAAATGATGTCGGTTTTTAATGCAGTGCCGCCTGAGGGGTCGAAGGTCTCGAGCATTCAATGTTGGTTTTCTGCCTTGCCACTTACTTGCAGAGATTTCTCCAGATTCTCTGAATCTTTTGATGATATTATGGATGGTAGATGATGAAATCCCTAAATTCCTTGCAATTGCATGTTGAGAAACGTTATTCTTAAACTGTTGGACTATTTGCTCACGCAGTTGTTCACAAAGTGGTGAACCTCACCCCATCCTTGCTTGTGAACGACTGAGCCTTTCAGGGATGCTCCCTTTATACCCAATCATGACACTCACCTGTTTCCAAGTTTTTGAGCATTTCTCACCTTTCCCAGTCTTTTGTTGCCTCTGTCTCAACTTCTTTGGAACATGTTGCAGGCAGCAAATTCAAAATGAGTGAATATTTCCAAAACACAATAAAGTTTATCCGTTTGAACATTAAATAACTTGCCTTTGTAGTCTACTCAATTGAATATATATATATATATATATACATATACATATATATATATATATATATATATATATATATATATATATATATATATATATATATATATATGTGTGTGTGTGTGTGTGTGTGTGTGTGTGTGTCTGTATGTATATATATATTATATATATATATATATATATATATATATATATATATATATATTTTGGAACTCTGAGCTAATCGAGTGAGCACAATGTTAACTCTCAGGAAGGACAGCTATATTCCAAAAATTCAGTCAACTGCAATGACTCAAGGACAGTTTAATTGTGATTTGCAAATTCTTTTTTTTTTTTTTCATAATGACAAAGCAGAGCTCAAATAAAAAAAAAATCATGAATGCATGCAAAAGCAAAATGTTTTGTTTATTCATTGTTTCATTGTAAGTCATTGATGATCTCCTTGATCCAGGGAAGAAATTGCGATATCTTTGCGTAGACGTTTGGTACGGTGGGTTTGTCACAGTTCCCGTTTTCAAAGAAGGACACAATTCCGACTGCGATATTATTACACACCAAAGGACCTCCGGAATCTCCCTGCAAAAAACACTTATGTTAGTGCGTTGTGTAACTGACCCCTCATTAAGCTGCTGTAAAGCATATTCAGTAGCTTTTGTAGCTACAGAGAGACAGAGAGAGAGGGGGGGTGGTTGGGCACTTTACCTGACAAAATCCACGGCCGGAACCTGCACACATCATATTTGACTCTGAGAAATAGTTTCCCCAGTCCCTTTTGCATGTTTCTGTTTCTATGACACTGACATCTGCCTCCAGAAGACGGGAACTATAAGGGCCTTCAAATGCAATTTTTCCCCAACCAGCGACACTGCAAATGGTATTAGCCTCAACATCCTTATTTGTTTTGGGGATGGCGATCCACTCAACAGTTCTGCTCCTTTGGACTGGTTTTTCAAGCTGAAATAAGATCACAGTTATGGAATAATGCAGAGTACATGCTACACTTCTCACAGAATGATAGACACAAGTAAAAAAATGAATGAGGGGGACTGATTGTCAGTCTGTTTACCTGCAGGAGCATGATGTCATTTTTCAGACGCCTGTAACCAGGATAGACGTGGTAGAACTTCACTGGTATGCGGAAATAGTTATAGTTGTCCAGATCATGAGCGCCAATCACCACTGTCAGATTCACCCCACTGTTAAGAGGAATCACATGTTAGTACCTTGATGACTTTTGTTTTGTAATGAAGTGTTCAAATCCTTTAATTATGCCAACATCTTCTCATGCTAATTTATATGTAATAACCACTAATTTGAGTTCTTAATATGATCTCATCATGGACCCAAAATACTCCTAGCTTTAAAACTATGACACACAAGTTAGTTTCTTATTCTCCAGATTTATTTTCCCATTCCACGTTAAATGGTGCAGCAGGATTATAGTGCCTCTGGCATCAGAATGCAATTAGTCTAATGACATACATTTAGTGCACAGTAACTTTAGGTTACATGTAGAGTCCTACACTATATGAAAAAAGTATTGGGACACACCTCTTAATCATTGAATTCAGGTGTTTCAGTCTTGTTGCCACAGGTGTATAAAATCAAGCACCTAGCCATGCAGTCTGCCTTTACAAACATCTGTGAAAGAATGAGCTGTTCTAAAGAGCTCAGTAAATTTGAGCGTGGTACTGTAACAGGACTCAATCATTGCAACTAGTCAGGTCATGAAATTTCTACCCTCTTAGATATTCTACAATAAATTGTGACTTGAATTATTGAACAGTGGAAGCATTTAGGAACCACAGCAACTCCGACATGAAGTGTCAGATCACGTAAAGTTGCAGAGCAGGTTGTTCAGTGCTAAGGCACATAGTGCAGAAAAGTTACCAATGCTCTGCTGACTCAATAACTGCAGAGTTCAAACCTCTTCTGACATTTACCGCTCAGTTCCAGTGAAGGGAAATCTTAATGCTTCGGCAGACCAAGACAATTTGGATAATTGTATGCTTCCAACTTTATGGGAACAGTTTGGGGAAGAACTTTGTTCTGTTCCAGCATGACTGAACCCCAGTGCATAAAGGCCTGGCTGGGTGAGTTTGGTGTGGAAGGACTTGACTGGCCCACACTGAGTCCTGACCTCAACCCCACTGAAACACCTTTCTTGAACTTGAATGGAGATTGCTAGCCAGACCTATTGATTTAGAATGGGATGTCATAAAACCTCCTGTAGGTGCAATATGTAGGTTTTCCAAATTTTTTGTCCATATAGTGTATTTTGACTCTTGACTCTTTACTGACATACTAGTATGTTACATTCCAACGCTACACTACCATGTAACTTGCATGTCACACTGGTGATAATTATACACCAGCAACATAATAGGGACTTCATTAACAGTTCTGTGTGTGCACTCGCTGCTTCTTGCAGTCACAGCCTGCTGTTCTACTACTACAAAAAAAATCACATTGCTATAATCACTAAAATGTGAGGTTTTAGTAAGTTAATTTACCTAACAAGTTTCAATTTTAGGATCTTTGTTTTTCTCTTTGGACATGTAGCGTCTAGGTAATCAGAAAAAGTCCATTTTCAAAATTATGCTGACAGATTTCCTTCACTTCTGCTAAATCAGCACTCTGTTGACAAGATTTCCAACTATGTATCAGATATTTCTCAGAGGATGTCACAATTTTAAATAGGAAAAAAACCAAATAGAAAATACTGAAATACTGATTTGTTATTAAAATTAGGAGAGAAGCTCTTTTGCATCACATATGAAACTTGGCCATATCCTTGGACATGGAGCTCTGTTTTATTCCACATATAAACACAGTCAGTAAAATCTGAGAAATATTGATAACGTTCAGCCTTTTCTACCTCAGAGCGACGCAGAGAAACCTGTTAATGCATTTGTCAAAGTCTGATTACTGTAAGGCTCTTTTACTGGGCTTCCTTACAAAACAACACATGCTGTATAATGAGCAAGCACAGCAGTGCAAAACAAAAAAACAGCTTATATTACACTCATTTAGAAACAACCGGCCTTAAAGCATCAGCATACCTGACAGACTGTCTGTTTGTGTTCTAGCATGTAATGTTAGATCTGCAGAATCCGGCCTTTTGCTAATACTTACTGGGCTTCTAATCTGTGGAATTCCATCCTTCATTAGGCAGTGATGCTCAGTAAACTTTGAAGAAACATTTGAAAATGTATCTCTAATTTAGCTTTTAATTAAAATGTATACTCATAACTTTCATTTATTTTTCCTAAAAATGCCATTGTCGAACATCATCCATAATCTAAGAAAATAAAACTCAACTTTGATATCTTCTCTTACTTTTAAGGTTTAACTCCTGTCTGTAAAGCACTTTGAGCTGCCACCAGTATCTGGTATGAAAAGCGCTCTATAAACAAAGTTGTTATCATTATTATGATTATTTTTAGTAGTAAGTTCATGTTTCATGTTGTGAGTTGAATTTTATTTACAGTTTTATTTTATTATCAGGCACTGAGGGGAGAAGCAGCTTTGAAAATGTGTGTGTGTGTGTGTGTGTGTGTGTGTGTGTGTGTGTGTGTGTGTGTGTGTGTGTGTGTGTGTGTGTGTGTGTATCAGGCACTGAGTTGAGCATGAAATGTTCGTTGACACTGGATAATTTTGTCAATTTCCTTATTCTTAGAAAAGTATGTCATCAAGTAAGCAAAAGCTTGTGTTATGCTGTCGTGTTACAGCTGTTGCTGGTGAGGCTTTATTTTGATTGGTCCTTTTTAGGTGAAACAAACACTCAACAGACTCTCAATAACATCAACAACATGTCAGTGATGCAGCAGTGAACACACTATTAAGACTTTTAATTAACTGTATGAATAAAATTAGCTCATAATCTAATAAATTCAGTCGCTTTTCACTTTTTTCACTTTTTCACTTACACTCAGCATGTAAGCCAAGGCTATTTCTGATCAAAACTGTCTCTGTTTGAGATAAATATGATTTCATTATTCGGTGATACTGACGTTATCACTGCCTGCAGTGATAGTATAGTGTACTTTTCCTCAGTGTTACAGATCACATGATCACACGGATAAAGATCATTCTTAGAGCCAAAACACAGTGAGAAAACATTGAATGGAAGAAAAAAGAGAAAAAAAACAAAACAGCTTACTTCTTCCAGCAGTGCGCAGCCGACATGACAAAGTTTTCAGACACAAGAAAGCCGCCACACTCATGTTTACCATTTTCCTGAAGAGAAACCATGTAGGGTCTGGAGTGAGGTTCAGCCTCTGTGCCATTCACTATGCCAACATTAATGCTGGCTGAGAGAGAAAGAGTGAAGCCAACCTGGTTAGACTTAGACTAAAATGAATGTAACTGCCTTGTTTCTGCGCTAAGCATCTCAAAAGCAAAATTAAATGACATGCATGATTTCATTTCTGAAAATGGATACCTGATACAACTGAAAGATCATAAGACACAATTTTTGACCATTCTTCCAGAAGCGCATTTGTGAGGTCAGACACTGATGTTGGATGAGAAGGCCTGGCTTGCAGTCTCCGTTCTAATTCATCCCAAAGGTGCTCTGTCAGGTTGAGGTTAGGACTCTGTGCAGGCCAGTCAAGTTCTTCAACACCAGACTTGATCATCCATGTCTTTATGGACCTTGCTTTGTGAACTGGTGCACAGTCATTACATTAACATTTTACATTACATTAACGGCATTTTGGCTGACGCTCTTATCCAGAGCGACTTACAATTTGATCACTTTACACAATTGGCCTGACTTCATGTCTTTTGGACTGTGGGAGGAAACCGGAGAACCCGGAGGAAACCCACGCAGACATGGGGAGAACATGCAAACTCCACACAGAGAGGAATCAAACCCAGGCCCTCCTTGCTGTGAGGCGACAGCGCTACCCACCATGCCACCGTGCCGCAGTCATGTTGGAACAGGAAGGGCCCATCCCTAAACGGTTCCTACAAAGTTGGGAGCATGAAATTGTCCAAAATTTGGCAGTATATTAGGTATATATACATTGTCCCTACAATCACTGGCCATTTTATCAGAAGCATAATTACAGGTACATTTTATAGATGTACAGTAACCGACTAGCCAATCAGTTGCTGCACAATTTATCAGCACTCCCACATATAGATGATTTGGTGAATATGCAATATTTACAAAGTGTTTTAAGTTGCCATAAGAACTGCTTTAGCTAATACTGTACAAGTGTCAGTGCATAGTTGGTAATATTACTAGGAAGGCCAAGAGTAAGGGAGGTCAAGAGTAACTGCTCCAGCTGTGTTGGTACCCTTGAGGGAACGTCCTCTGTACCACATAACTGTACCATATTCTCCTCCGGTAATATTTTTTAGTAACTCTTTAGTAACACAGGGAGTCATTTAGTGCCCCACCAACCAGTCATCATGGCCCCTTGCTTTTTATATGTGCTTCAATAGCTGCAGGCAGAAAAAAAGAACAAACTGAACTTCATGTGTGCTGTTCTTCTTGCTGCGTGTGCCTGATATAAAAGGCTACATCAGTTAACATGGGAAGATTTGAATGAGTCACTCTGTATTGGCTGCATTACAGGAATGTGGTTTATGTTGTGGGAAGAAAATTAGTAGGTTTTCTGAATGAGAGGAACTTTGATAATCAGCTGTTGATTGTTGGTTTGCAGTGATGAGTCATAACAATTGGAACAAAGCCTTCAACCTAAGCTATAGCTGCCAAAACATGGCCAAAGCAGGAAAAACTCACCTCTATGTAATGCTAATTTCTGATAGTGCCTCTGTGGGGTTTTAGCGCTTTTGCACTAAGCTAACGGTGTGATCATTTTGTCCATTCTAGATTAAACACAGACATTTGAAGCTTCTAAAATACATTCCATGTTTTGCTTGAAGCTTGTAGCATACATATTAGCATATGTTTTATCTTGAAGCAGTTTTACACTGACGCTTTCTATAGAGAGCTTTATTATAGAGCTGCCACGGCTATTTTCCATTTCTAACAAGTAACTGAATTATGCTGCAGCTCGTATTCACAGTAAATGACATATTTAGGACTATTAGAAGGCCTAGATTGACTTTTTTCTCTCTACCTATTGGAAATGTGTTTGGTTGATTCCACTGTCAAATCATAGTTATCCTGGCAGTTACATTAATATGTTAGGCCTTCAGCTCTTGAAGTCCTAACCAATAAGAGAGATTTTTTAGCTACACCTAAACACCATGGAGGGGGAAAAAAACAATTTCTGATTGGCCAATTCCTGATTGGCTTTTGAAGGTTTTAACCATTTTGTTTCCTTTCGGAACTTAAAGAAAGAATAGTACTGTAATACTTGCAGAGTTTGCGAGCACAAGTCTAATGTATAAATATGAACTAAACATTATTGACATGTATTTTTCAGTTCCCAGACACCAGTAGGTCTTTGTTGAAGGTTTTGAAAGCCATGAGGGTGTTGATTCATTCTTGAATGTGTGGCTCCTTTGGGCAGACCTTCCATACATTTCTCTCTTTGCATGTTCTTAGCTAGTCTTGTATTTCCTTTACTTCTGGTGTTGGGCCTGTCTTAAGGAGCATGGTGTACATTTGAGGGTATATTTAAGCTGTTTGCACCTTGGGGGATCAAAGTTTGCCTGGACAGCATCATTTTATCTGACAGTATAGCTTGGTAAGGTGTTTTTGATCTGTTGCAGCACCTGACCTTATGTTCCATCGATAAAAAGTATTGATATTATGGTAACAGTTAGTGCTATTCCAAGTTGAATGACTGAATTTTATTGTTTCCTCTACTACCTCTCAATCAGACTCTTCACAGTCAGTTCAGTTTTACTTCTAATCAGGAAATCCTAAAAGCCTGACAGGGAATGCAGAAGAAATCATAACTCTGCATCTGTTATAATGGACTTTTTGGTGTCTTTGCTGTATGTTAAACCCTTAGACTTCAAGAAATATTACTATCACTTATCTATACTGTTTAAATGCAATTATACAATTACAATTACATTTGATTTACATTCTGTATCAACAAACCTTGATATTTTGCAGTTTCAAACCTGTCGATACAGAATTTAATTTCAAATCACAGATCACAGTGTTCAGAAAGCAATGCTATTTGATTTAGTTGCGAGGTTAAAACTGTAATGAGAAGAATCAGGAGATGCTACTTATATTGTTTTGTACCACCAGGTCTAATTTGTGGCAATGATAATGGATGAACAGAGCATGTTACCACTATGATTGTAAGCATATTAGCACCTCCCTGTTGCCCTCTCGCACAGCTTGCATTATCATACACTTGCCAAAAAGGTGTAGGTGCTCTTCTTACGAATTCTGCTATAGCCTCAGCGTTTCTGCATGCAAGAAATGTCATTGTGTCATCCATCTGTACTGTCATGTTTATCTCACCATCAATCTGACTTTGCATCACTTTTGCAGTGCTAGCTGTGATGTGGTTTTGCCATGTGATACACATACTCGAAAGAGTGTGACATTTATCAGCTGAATCAAAAAGCTTAACTGATCGAAATACAGCATGTTGAGTTTCAAACTGGACATTTTTAGAACTAATATGCTGCTGTGTCATTCTAGGCTCCTAAATCCAGAAATCCACCTGTTATTCAAAGGTTGTTTAGGGAACTACTTGGTGGGGTTTGTTTAAATGGCCTGCTTCATTTTAGCACTTCAATGAGGTTGAAAACAGGACCCTGACTTGGCAATTATAGATTATGCTATTACTTGGTTCTGAACACAGAGACTGACCATTGTAATGGCAAAGTGTTCTCTTACAAACTGTGTCCAGCATGGTTTTCTCACAGTTCTGTTCAGTGCTGCAAAACAGTTTTTATTACATTGTTGAATTTCCCATTGAATTACAAGCTTGTAATTCACAGTTCAGTTACTCTGCTGTTCCTGATTCAGTAAAGCAACCTCTTGCTGCTATACTCCCTCCACCATGCTTCACAGTTTGGAGGAGGCTTTGGTGAGGCTTCAAAGGGCTTTGTATTCTCTCCACCAGCTCACTCATTCAACACATTTGGGATGAAATGGAATGTAGGCCTCATCACCCAACATCTGTACCAGACTTCACTAATGTTCTTGTGGATGAATGGAACTGGATGCCTGCAGCAGTGTTTCATAATTTAGTGTGAACCTTGACACAACAGTAAAGGCTGTTACTACATGGAAGGTGGGACAAACTCCATCTTCATCATTTTTGGCACAATTTATTTGTGAGTTTTAAGGTAATCATAAGGTATCGGAATCAGGCTCTCTTTACTAAATTTGCTTGCATATACAAGGAAAAGGAATTTGTGCAGCAAACATGAAATTCAGGCCAGCATGGGTGGCATTAAAGCAAAAGGGGAAATTCTAAAATTCATGTTCAAATCTGGCAAGACTCTACTTTTCAGTCAAATTATGCTAAAAATATAATTTCTAAGAACTATATACATGTTTTGTACCCCTAAATACCTTCCCCTTTATGATATGTGCATATATGGTTATATATAAGATTTCCATATGGGATGACACAGTGGCTAATGCAATCACCCTTCATATAGACGAATGGTCAGTATAACAAGTAAGATCAATGCAAATTCATCATCAGAAATAAACAATTCAGTAAATAAAAGTTTTTGCCCAACATCAATCACCATTTTTTTTCAGAGAAGTTATTTGGGTGATTTATTAACCAAACCAAAAAAAAGCTGTTGCTATTTAAAAACAGAGGCTAATATATTACTTAAACACGTTTATTTGTTGTCAGGGGCAGGTAAGGTACCAACTACGGTTGCAGTACGGTTGGGTAAAATTAAAGAAGTGCTTGGCTTCTTAAAGGCCACCACACACCAGATGCGCTGTGTTAATTTTAGTACTGGACTCAAATAAACTAACCGAAATAAAACTTTCAAGATCATGCTTGCCATCACTTTACTAACTCTTCACAAGCTTGCTGTTGTCAAGCTGACAGAGAGGAGGTGCAAAAAGGCTAGCCTAGTAACATTACCAGAGGTAAGCATTAGCATTTGTGTGTTTTTCTAAAAGACTGGCTACCTTTCTCTTTCCTCTTATCTACTGTGGCTTTCTGTAGTCTGGAACTGGCTTTAGTTAAATGTAGTAATGGCAAAATACAGAGTGGAAAGTGCTGCAATACCTCTGTTAAAAACAATGTTTTCAAATGTTTAGACTGTGTGTGGTGCTCGTCTCGGCTAAAGATTTAGACAGACAGACAGACAGACAGACAGACAGACAGACAGACAAACAGACAGATTCAACTTTGTCATTACTCAGTACAAGTACATGGCAACGAAATGCAGTTAGCATCTACCAGAAGTGCAAGTAGTAGCAAATAGTGCAAAAACAGACTGTGCAAGTGTGCAATAAATAGACATAGTGCAACATTACAGTATATAGAATAAATTACTATTATAGATATGCAAAAAAATAGATTATAGGTGTGTAGATATATACATGAACATGTTGGAGATGTACACTGTATTGAATAACTGTTGCGATGTGTAATTTACATGGCAGTAGAATGTTAGATTTGTGCGATGGTAATAATGATGAATAAAACAACAGCTCTGATTGGTGAGTGTAGTATGAAAGGCAGTGTTCATAGTCCGCTGTGTGCAGTATGAGCGGTAGTGTTATCAGTGAGGTGTGGAGTTCAGCAGAGTGATTGTGGAGGGAAAGAACCTGGACCTGAGCCGACTTGTATCTCCTCTCTTGTATTTAGGTGCTATAGAATTGCATTACTTGTTAGCTGCTTTAGCACTGTAACTTCAGTGCAACACTACCAGTTATGTCAATTAAACTTATTTTTACTGAACTTTTACAGGATATGGAGAGCTATGTTGCTCTGTGTCCTCTATCTTGCAAACTTAGCTGTGCTATGGACAGTTGTTTTTTATGTATTTTTTAACGAACAGAGAACTTCTGCCCATTTTAATACACAAGTATTGTTTATTTACTGAACTGAAAAGTGACTGTTTTCATGTGAATGTTTTCAACTTCTTAAACTCAGCAAATAAGAACTGCACTAAAATTTGCAGAAAGATGTTTGCTTGTTCTCTGTAGAGGATGTATTTGGTTATTTTCACTTAGAAAACAACAAAACATGTTGTTTGACTGAAGGTGTTCAAACTTTCATGTACAATAATGTGTGTTCACGTATGCGTGCGTGTGTGTGTATGTGTGTGTGTGTGTGTGTGTGTGAGAGAGAGAGAGAGAGAGAGACATTATACAAACAAAAAATGCATAAAATGTCTCTGATCAGCCTTTGTGGTTCTGATCTGGTACATTACTGCTGTATTCTAGAATTTTCACCTTCATTCAGCAGCCTGGTTAACAACAGCAGGCCTTTAGCTGGAAAACCTCAGCATAGATAACAATCTGTAAACGTTGCTAAAATATTGCAAGATGGAGGTGATTATGATGACAGCCTTAAACACATGATTGTGTTTGATAAAAGTCTGTTCTAGTGCTTCCTTTTATGGACGTATCTGAACTGGTTGGTATAAAACACAAGATCATGTTTGATACCAGCCTATTTAGGGCTTCCTCTTTTGGGCATCTCTGGACCATATAGTATACAAGTATATAGTACATGCAAAAAAGCATACAAACCTGCGTGCAAACGTCAATGTTTTCATAAACATCCATCCACTGGAAAAGACAGAAAACTGAGCTTTCTAAATTGTCCAGCTTGAGGATTTTCCAAAAGATTTGTTTTATTGACCTAAAAATGTTTAACTTTCGAGGAAAAATTACTTTTTTTTTTAAACTTTTTCGTAGTTTCTCTAGGTTCTTACACATGGCAGTCAGCTGCCATTGAAGGTGGGCTCAGTTTTACACAACTTACAGTAAATTATATTTTTAGTTGCTGTAAAAGTGAAATGTTGCCATTTTTTTGAGTCAGAATATAGACCAAATTAGCATACATACATAACCCTGAAATGTAGTATCCAAGTCTCTGTTCTCACTCTTTTTTTTTCTCAGAAATCAATAGACCCTCTCTGAAGGCCTTGAAGGCCTTTAAGGTTCCCAGTAGTTTTCAACTCTATGTACCTGATGTATGTACAAAGCAGTGCATAATGTGCTGCTTCAGCCACAATGGTCCATGTTACTGTTTCACAAATGTTATTTTGTGAGCTGGAGTTGAATTACAGCCCTCTAGAATGTTTTGTCATTTGCGAACGCTGCTATCTACTACAAGACAGTGCAGTATATCATACCAGTTACCACACAATATAGTGCAGAAGCTCAAAGCCCAACAATAAATACAGCAAAAAAAAAAATACAAAAATAGAAACACAACATGGTATGAAACACACAGTCCAAAGTATAAGAATGAGTGAAGCAAAAGAGTGCCTGAGCGGATGAACTGTACAAATATATGTAAACTACAACAGCCGTATAACATGACAAAATAACATATAGCAGTACAGATAGCAACATGTACAACCCCAGTTCCAATGAAATTGAGACGTTGTGTAAAACAAAAACAGAATACAATGATTTGCAAATCCTTTTCAACCTATATTCAATTGAATACACTAAAAAGACAGGATATTTATTGTTCAAACGAATAAACTATTGTTTTTTGCAAATATTCACTCATTTTGAATTTAATACGATGATTTGCAAATCATCGTATTCTGTTTTTATTTATGTTTTACACAGCGTCCCAACTTGGAATTGAGGTTGTATTATAGTTAATCAGCAATCCTTGTATGCTTGGTAGCGTCTTGTATGTATGATGCAGAGGTTCCATATTCAAAGATTTTGCCTTTTTTTTTCTTTTGGGATTAGCTGACACCAAAAGTTATTGATTGATCACTTTGGCTATGGCTATGCTACTACAAATCACATTTCACTGCATGGAGTATTGTATAAAAGTTGAAGCACCTCCAGTTAGATTGTAAGCATTTTCAAACAAATTAGTTGTAGTTATCATCCAGCACCTGTTTTGAATAATTTATACGGGCTAACTGGCTAATTCAGTTCTGGTGGTAGAATTTAACAAATCTATATGATGCCTGGGGGCATCATAGAGAAATCTAGAACCCAACCTGCTCACAACACCTTAAATTCTTATTCATTCTGACTATATTTATGTTCACTTGTACTTATTCTAACATTGTGTGGTGTTTTTACTGGCAAAAGCACAATTTCTATACAGATAAATGGGTTAAAAATAGTTTTTGGTGCCTAAGACTTTTTCACAGTGCTCTGTGTGAATGGTGTAGATATGCAGTTACTGACTGTAGCTCATCTGCTGCACAATTTATCAGCTCTCCTCTACAGGGCCCCTGCTGCAATCATCATTTTGATGGTGGATGGTGGTTCTCAGCACAGCAGCAACACTGGCATGGTAATGTCCATTGCACCGGTACAGCTGTATCAGGCACTGTGGTGTTGCTAGGGTTATTTTTTTAATTCTGTAAAAGCTGTTTAAGGCCTCCAAGTATTACAATACTCTTATTCTGTTCTTACCTTTTGGTTGGAAACAAAAGGGCTACATTTTTAAAACACCTGAACGAAAACTGTCCAAGCAGGACTTGTTTGTCTAGTTAGTATGTTGGTTAGTATTTCAAGAGCTGAACTGATCATTAACCGAGATGTTATTGGTAGTCAACTGAGCATCACCAAATGTTAACTACATAAGTATATGTAGATAAGCTACAAGGGACCATCCAAATAAAGTGTGACCAATCCTTTCAAAAATTCTACTTTTAAAACAGCATTATGTAAGAACAGGTATTTTTGGCTACTAGGCTTCCTTTACAATTGTGGAGTGTATTTTACTTTTACGCCACTGTCAAATCGCGCTTTGAGCCGCCGTCTTGAACAGCTGTGCAATGCGCATTTGTTGACGAGCTGAAGGATACAGAACCAGCAAAGATAACATCAGATGTGAAAGAACCATGTCAACTAACATAGGGTAACATTACAAGAATCTACAAAGTATGAGTCTGCATAGTTTCGTTTATTGTGACATTGGTGATGAACATTAACATAACAAAAAGAATAACAAAAAAGAATGACAACATTTTACACTGTGCTATGTTGTTTGCTAAGCATTTCAGTGTAACCAATGTGTGTAATGAAATAAAACATTTTTGAAACTGCTAAATTTAGGCTGTATTGCACATAATATACATTTTATAGTGTAATTTATTACAAGCTAGTTAAGGCAAGTTTGCAGTTGGCTAATTTGGAGTGAGATTGAGAGTGAATGTTTAGGACAGCAAATAAAACTAGATGTGCATTTCCTGAACTGCAAGACTGCTTGAAAAGAGCTGCAAGTGTGTGTGTGTGTGTGTGTGTGTGTGGGTGAGAGAGCTGTATGTGTTTGGGGGGGGGGTGGGTATGGGGGGGGGGGCAATGTGAAAGGGGCAGTTTTCTGTGCCTAGTGCCAAACAAATGTTCAGAACTCTAAAACTAATTGATAAAATGAGATATTTTGAGGTTTCAGAGAGAAACTGAAATGGAGTTTCTAAGTGAAAGTTTAAGGATTTTAAAGCAGATTCCCTGTGTGACAGCTGTGTCTGTGAGACTGAAGTTCTAGAACATTCCACCATTCATTCTTATGGGAGGTTTCAAACTTTTATTAAAAACTAGTCTGTACATTAAGCGGTTCGGGCTGTATTAATCGCAGAAAAGTGTGGAAGAAGAATAAGAAGTACAAGAAGTATGAGACATAACAATAGAGTGCTCTATTTATTTATTAGAGTGCTTGAAAAAGCAAATTTGTGTATGTAGGCATTGTGATCTCTGGTTCCTGTCACCACCACTAATAAGAAATCTGAGTTTGTTTACATTTCAACCTCTGAATTATATAGAAAATAAAAAATGTCATTGGAATTTCCTGTAATAAATTATTTTTAGCCTGGTTTTGTAGCCACTTTACTCCACAAGGCTTTTATATGTTCACTGTGAAGCTTCTTGAACTTTGCCATTGTATATGTTTTGAAAACTGTGTTGTATTAGATGCATTATTCACTGTCTTCACCTACCTCACTGTTGAGCAGACTGCTCTCTAAAATTCATCCTTTTGATACTGGCTCAGTGAAAGCAAGCCTGTAACCTTACATCTTCCAAACTCAGAGCTTGCTATTAGTATGCAAAGATGGCATGCATTAGGGTATGTATGCAGTGATGCACTAGAAGGAGTGCTGTTCTCTGCACTGGTGGTGTTGCGTGGGCACAGTGACATTCTCTTACTGTATAGCTTGACTTCAATGTATTGAAATCATAGCACAGCATCACTATTGATGGTAGCTTTGGGTAAAATAACCACATCACAATTGATAAGCAAGAAGGTTTATTTTTATTTCACAAAGAAAAAAGTTCCACTAAACAGTTGATATGTTAGTATTGCTGCTAAGCAATAGCTTTAATCAGCAAACTAGCCTCCAGTGCTATACGCTGCATTTACAATTGTCATGATTGGCCCCTCCCACTCATGTGCTTTTGTGTACCTTTTAGTCCTGTTATGTGCTTTCTTTGTTTTGATATCTTCATAGTCCAGCCCCCTTGTTTTCAGTCTCCGCCCCTGATTGTTGCCACCTGTTTTCCACCTGTGTCCTGTTAATCCCTTGTTAGCCCTCTTGTATTTAAGCCCTGTGTTTTCCCTAGTCTAGTGCTGGTTTTTGTTTAAGGTGTTTGTATCATTTGGTAGTGTTTGATATTGTTTGGTGTTTGCTCCTCTGGCCGCCATTATTTGTTCTAGTCTCTGTTTTTGTTTAGTCTGTATTCCTGTGTTATCCTGTCTGTACCCCAATCTCTTCGTGTTGGCTACCTGAACCTGGACCATCTTGACCCTGATGGTTCCGTTGGGATGAAACTCCGGCTGTTTCCAAGCCCGAGTTAGACATGTTCCAATGCCACCAAACTGGAGACAGCAAATACCCTGGCGCTGAGGGTACATAAGCGTCTCATTACTGAAAAAAGGCGACGGACAATCCCGTCTGGTATTATGACGACTAGAGCTCAGGTAAGTGCCTTGGATCCGGAGCGACCTGTAGTGCAAGACGAGGTGAGATGGAAAGAACATTCAGATAACCCATTCTATGGTACTCGGCTTGTTCTGAAGCACCACTGCGAGATTCCCATAGCTCAGGTGAGCCTTGAGGGCAGCTGAGAGGGCCCTGTTTCTGTTTGTTCTTCCAGGTTAGAGCAACAGCCCGGTCCATGGTGTTGTGGACGCCGCCCAGCCTGTTCCTGGCATTGTGGACGCTGCCAGAATTATCTGAAGCACACAACCAAGTCCACCTCTGAATGGCTCAAAATAAATAACATTTTTGGAATGGCTCAGTCAAAGTCTTGACTTGAATCCCATTGAGCTGCTGTGGCAAGACCTTAAACAGGCAGTTTCTTGAAAACCCTCCAATGTAGCTGAATTAAGACAGTTCTACAAATGCTGAACCACACTTTAGGGATTTAGGGAAGCAATTACTTTGTCACATAGGTGATATAGGTTTTGAATATATCTTCATTTTCAATAAATGGAATCATTTAAAAGCTGCATGTTATGTTTATTTGTGTTGTATTTATCTTGTATTAAAATTAGATGGATGATTTGGAACATTAACACTTAACATAACACTTTGGTCTCCACACATAATGCCCTCCTGACCTTGGCTACACCTTGACAACCTCTCCGTGAATAACAGACAGGAGTGGAGACAGGGCACAACCCTGGCAGATTTCAAAGAGTCTGACTTAATGCAGAGTATATGAACACAGCTCTCAATCCAGGAGTACAGAGATTGAATGCCCTGGAGTAGTAGCCCCGGAGGACCTCTGACAAGATATCTGGGAACATGGTCGTAAGCCTTCTCCAAGTCCACAAAACACATGTAGACTGGGTTGGCAAAGTCACATGCCCCCGCAACAATCAGTGAGAGGGTGAAATGCTGGTCCATTGTTCCAACGCCAGGGCAAAATTTGAGGTTCAGGAGGAACAATGCAGATTTTATCACATCAAAAGTTAAGAACATTAAAAGAGTTTAGTGTTTTGCCTGTAGGCAAATAAACTAGTTTGCCTGAATAAACTAGTTACTGTCTCCTGTTATACTACTGTAGCAATTCTACAGTAGTATGAATCCCTCCATGAAATCTCACATAATGTGCACCAGTATGCATGAGGGCTTAAGGATAGTATAAAATACATGAAATACACATACATACAATACATTCTACAGATATTACCATAAGCCAACTGTAAACAATTTTCCAAATTACCTCCCCTTCTTTTTCATGTCTCTGAGTACCAACACAATGTAGGGAAGAGGTGATATGACCCATCTTGATTTGCTATTGCCAAAGTGCATGGCAGATGGCAGCATTTACCTATTTGTAGAATCAGAGTCCCAGCTGTGCTCAAACTGGGAACAAGTGACCAAGAGAAATGTTAAACTATATGTATCAGAGCACTTTAGAGTGAGTTTTCTATTTATATCATTTTCATATTGTGGAGTTTTGAACATGGTGTAAGTTGAAAGGGGTGAATGCTGATTGCCCTTTCTTTTATTTGCTGTAGGCCAAAAGTAACACTGCAAAATGGAATTGGAAAACTCAGTGCAGTGATGGGCAGTGTTGGCCCAGTGCTGCAGTTGTCTGAAGGACCTCTTTTTAGAGTATTAGTGATTAATGGCATGGTCAGAACCTCAAAAGGACATGAAAGGGATTAGGAATCTTAGAATTGTTGTTTTAATCATGCTTTAATCATGTTCTATTTCTATTTCTATTCCATTTTTTTTTCAATTATATTTTGAATTATCTGTATTTTCTCACCGCGACCCTGACGGAGAAGCGGCTTAGAAAATGGATGGATGGATGGATGTATTTTCTCATTTGTAAAGTACTTTGAATGACTGCAGCATATAAAAGATGCTATATGAATAAATGTGCCTTGCTTGGTCTTTCCTAGAACTAAAGAAATCTGTGAGACTAGAGCTGGAACAATGTCTGAGGCTAAAGCTGGAGCAATCTCTGAGGCTAGAGCTAAAGTAACCTCTGAGGCTAGAGCTAAAGTAACCTATGAGGCTAGAGCTGAAGTGAAGTAACCTATGAGGCTAGAGCTGAAGTAACCTCTCCTTTGTTATATTTTAATTTCCTAATGAGTCAAATGTTATCAGTGGGTGACAGGTTGGGACTGCAGGCAGGTCAGTTTAGCACTCAGACTCTTTTAATATGGAGCAGTGCTGTTGTAATACATGCAGAATGTGGTTTGACATTGTCTTACTGAAATAAGCAAGGCCTTCTCTGAAAAAGATGTCATCTGGATGACAGCATATGTTGCCAAAACATGTATATATATCATTCAGCATTAATGGTGCCTTCATAGATGGTGCCTTGTGCACTTGTGCACCCATGCCATGTGCACTAAAGCAGTCCTAAACCATCATGAATACTGGCTTTTGAACTGTGCACTGATGACAAGCTGAGTGGTCTTTAGCCTGGAGGACACAGCATCCATGATTTCCAAAAAGAATTAAAAGTTTGATTTGTCAGACCACAGGACACATTTCCATTTCCCCATGGAATGAACTCAGTGTGTGTGTGTGTAACAGGATAGATAGTTAGAACTTAGGGTGGGTTGGTCTGCTGCTCGGGCCCTGAGATAAAACATTATCTAAAACATCTGTATGGTCATTTGGTGTTTTAATTTATACTTAATTTGTGTTCAGTTTTTACTGATAGGGCAAAAATACTGATCAGATGAACAGATGAAATAAAAATTGTGACTGGTCAGCAGACACAGATCAAGTCATCAGCTGCTAGGTGCAAATATGTGGTGGGCCCTTTTCTTGGTACCTTTTTTGGTGATCAGATTTTTTTTTTTTTACAACAGGTTTCAGGAGGCATATGCAGCACAACCAAGACAGTATCCTAACTGCAGTGTTGGGCATATCACCACTATGGAAAAAACAACTAAATTATGCACACATTAATAAGAGCACAGGTTAAGTCCAATCATAATAAGGACAGGACTAACCCTAATAAAGACAACATAGATAAAAATGGACAGTTTAATATGTGCATAAAGATGGAAACGTTAAAAACCCAAACTGTGAAACATGTAAATGAAATGACACGCATTATAAAGTTATCATTACACAAATGTACAAAGCATTAATAATTCAAATCTGGTCAGTCATTTTTGATTTTTCAAGTAGACAGTCTCAACCACTTAACCATGTCTTGGTTCACTGGTGACAGAAGTAAGATTCCAACTTCTCTTTTCAACTTAAAAGACATGTCAAACCACAAGAAGGAATGTGGTGAACAGATTTTTTTTCACCCCTCATTTCTATATAAGATTTTGTTTGCAAAAGAGAACATCTTCAGGGAAAGCATATACTCTCCCTACATCATCATGGCTCTCATCTCTCTGATGCTGCTGGCTGCTGTGCTACCATACCTGGGCCACTCTGGTAAGAATAAACTAGCAAGAACCGATGCGTTGCTTATTTATTTATTAAAGCTTTATTTTAATCACTGTGTTTATTTGTACGCCTCAGTTCTTGCATGCAGTTTTCAGATACATTAATTATTAATTATTAATTAGAACAGAACAGAAAGTTGTGATAACTGGTTCACACTGAGCAGAATTTGGAGCAAAAAAGCACACAGAAAATATGATTATAACCCCGCTGCCTTCTTTCTCTCTCAGCCAGTGTTAAAGTTGGTATAATAAATGGCACCGAGGCTAAACCTCACTCCAGACCCTACATGGTCTCCCTCCAGATGGGTGGACGACACATGTGTGGCGGCTTTCTTGTATCTGACCGATACGTCATGACGGCTGCGCACTGCTATAGGAAGTAAGTTTTTATTCAAAGTGTTTTCTCATTGAAATCTGGGCAAAATGTCTTCATTGTTGTTTAGGTTGTTAACTTTCTCCAGCCATTGCTTAAAAAGATGGTCGTCTGGACAAATTTCAACCAATTAACAACTTGGAGTCACCTATCTGTGAAACACGACTTGTTGAATCTCCTACTCTCATGGGAATTAAATGTTGAGGATAAATATGGGGGAAACTTATGAGTGTTTCAAAGAATGTTACATTTGCTATAACATGCAACATATGCATTTTTTCTCTAAACAGCCGACCAAGATTTACAGCAGTGCTGGGTGCTCATGATGTGTCAAACAACGCAGAAGGCTCCGTCCGCATGGAAGTGGAGGCTTACTACCCCCATTAGCAGTTTAATTTATATACTGCAGACTATGACATCATGCTTTTGAAGGTAAATGGCTATGCTGAAATCCGTAAAAATACTGGTCAGCCATTCCCAAGATTGGATGGAGACTCATGCATAACATTATGACCACCTCATTGTTTCTACACTTATTGTCGATCCACTTACTATATAGGTGCACTGACTATAACACATTACAAACATGGCTATGAAGTGTAATGCATTTTTATAAATATTCATAGCCATGTTTACAATGCATTATGAATTGATACAATGATTTATATCATTATGACCTACAAATGCATCATAATATATTATGAATCTGTGCATCAATTCTTATAGGTGTGTTATTCATAGACAGTGTTACCACTGAGACTTTACATTTATCACATTCTGCCAGCTTCTTGATAATTTAACAAACAATGATCTTCTGACAGTTGCGTTCAAAAGTCACACCGTCTGCAACTATCAGCTGGATCGCCCTACCTCAAAGAGATGAGGACATCCCGGCCAACACAGTCTGCAGTGTAGCTGGCTGGGGAGGCACAGCAGCCTTTCATCCCCCGACTAACCGTCTTATGGAGACACAAATCACGATCATAGACAGGCACAGTTGTGCTCAATATTGGAGTTTAACCACAAGGATGGTGTGTGCACATTATCCTGGAGGATCTTGTCAGGTATGAAAAAATACAGGCTGACCCAACATGTACATCAAGGAATACATACATTTTGACAACTACACACCAAAGTAATACAATGATTTGTGTTGTTGTTAACAGGGAGACTCTGGGGGTCCTCTGGTGTGTAATGATGTTGCAGCAGGTATTGTTTCTTTTGGTGAGAGGCGCTGTGATTCAACACTAATGCCAAATGTTTATGCCAGAATTTCCGGCTTTCTGCCCTGGATCAGCTACATTATCGCAAGAGGGTAGTCTGCAAAAGAACCAAAGAGGAAGCACTCGGCTATTTTCATTTCAATTAAAGCATTTCTCAAGCATATACTTTACTGTCTCCAGTTTCAGTTTTCTTTTGTTCCAAAACGACGAAGGGTTAAAGCACAAAGCACATGGATTGATCAGGGAAATGCAAGTCAGAGTCGAGTCTCAAGTCTCTGTGGTTCAACTGTGAGTCAAGTTTCGAGTCTTTGGGGTTCGAGTCAGGGTCGGGCCTTGAATCATTGGCTTTTGAGTCTGAATTGAGTCTCAAGTCACTGGGCTTTGAGTCTGGGGTCTCAGGTTTGATTCTCAGTCAGTTCTTGAGACTCTAGGGTGCAAGTTGATTTTTTGAGTCTTTGATAGCGAATTTTAATTTAATCTTAAGGATCTGGTGGTCAAACAGATGGAAAGGACCAATCAAAAGAGCCTATGAAAACTGACATGTAGATTAGATCATATATATTAAAAACTCACAGCAAGTGAAGCTTTAGTTGGCGGCCAAAATGGACATAATTAAAGAAACGAAAACATAAAAACCCTAAATGTTAGAAACAGAGCAATGAGTTATAATTACATGCATAGCACTTTATAAAGCACCAGTATATGACCTTATAACGTTTCTTCACTTATGTTGCAATGCATTATAAAACTTGATGTAGACATTTAAGCCAGGCTGTTACAGGCTGTAAGTGAGAATCACATCTAACTGGTTATACAGAACATACACTGTGAAAAAACAAGCAGTGTCTCACATCTTATTGTCAACATTTTGCTTATTTTAGTAATATTCCTAAACAAAGTGGTTGTTATTATTTACTGTTATTATCTACAGGCTAACATAAAGCAGCTCTCTGTGCTGCTAACGTTTGGCTTTGGTTGCTGACTGTTACACAGTCTAGCACCTTTAGAGAGCTAGCCTAGCATTATGCTTTCCAGTTAGCCATGAAAAAAGCCATTGTTTGAGGACAAGCCACCCGCCCACCTCAGCGACCAACTATAATGAAGAAAGAATAAGATACATCTCAGTAATACATTCAAATGTACACATGAAAAGAAGCAGCAATAATCTATCATCAGACGTATCAGTTCATGTGATTGGGGCTGGTAAAGTACCTCAGCCTGGTCTTGGCCAAGGCATTCAGATAGAAAAGACGCCACACAGAATGTTCTAATACCATGAGTACAATATATTGTGTTCTTTGGGATTGTGGTAATCTGATATGATAATACTCTGATTTGCCATTTTTATGGGACTTCAATTTGTGGTCTATACAGAACCGAATAGACACTTTCCACAAGTTTGCTACCCCATTACTCCAAATTCCTACAGTAAATGTACTTGGTACTCACACCATGAGAACATTATACAAGTTTCTTTGGGATGATCGTAATCTGATATGATAGTACTTTGATCTGCCTGTTTTATGGGACTTCAATTTGTGGTCTATACAGAACCGAATAGACACTTTTCACAAGTTTTCTACCCCATTACTCCAAATTCCTACACTAAAAGTACTTGGTACTCATAGGATGAGTACAATATACAGTGTTATTTGGGATTATGGTAATCTGATATGATAATACTCTGAATTGCCTGTTTTATGGGACTCCAAATTGTGTTTCATAAAGAACCGAATTCACACTTCTCACAAATTTGCTATCCCATTACTCCAAATTCCTACAGCAAAATCAATTGGTACTCACAGCATGAGTACATTATTCAGTGTTCTTTGGGATTACAGTAATCTAATACGATACTCTGATTTGCAATTTTTATGAGACTCCAAATTTGGTCTATACAGAACCAAATAGATACTTTTCACAAGTATACTATCCCATTACTTCAAATTCCTACAGTAAAATCAATTGGTACTCGAATCATGAGAACATTATACAGTGTTCTATTGGCTTGTGGTAATCTGATATGATAATACTCTGATTTGCCATTTTTATGGGACTTCAATTTGTGGTCTATACAGAACCGAATAGACACTTTCCACAAGTTTGCTACCCCATTACTCCAAATTCCTACAGTAAATGTACTTGGTACTCACACCATGAGAACATTATACAAGTTTCTTTGGGATGATCGTAATCTGATATGATAGTACTTTGATCTGCCTGTTTTATGGGACTTCAATTTGTGGTCTATACAGAACCGAATAGACACTTTTCACAAGTTTGCTACCCCATTACTCCAAATTCCTACAGTAAAACCACTTGGTACTCATACTATGAGAACATTATACAGTGTTCTTTGGGATTATGGTAATCTGATATGATACCCTGATCTGCCTGTTTTATAGGACTCCAAATTGTGGTCTATACAGAACCGAATAGACACTTTTCACAAGTATACTATCCCATTACTTCAAATTCCTACAGTAAAATAAATTGGTACTCATATCATGAGAACATTATACAGTGTTCTTTGGGATTGTGGTAATCTGATATGATAATACTCTTATTTGCCTGTTTATTGGGACTTCAATTTGTGGTCTATACAGAATCGAATAGACACTTTTCACAAGTTTGCTACCCCATTACTCCAAATTCCTACAGTAAAAGTACTTGGTACTCATACCATGAGAACATTATACAGGGTTCTTTGGGATTATCGTAATCTGATATGATAGTACTTTGATCTGCCTGTTTTATGGGACTCCAAATTGTGGTCTATACAGAACCGAATAGACACAAGTTTGCTACCCCATTACTCCAAATTCCTACAGTAAAAATACTTGGTACTCATGGCATGAGTATATTATACAGTGTTATTTGGGATTATGGTAATCTGATATGATAATCCTCTGATTTGCCTGTTTTATGGGACTCCAAATTTTTTTTATTGAAACGAATTCACACTTTTCACAAGTTTACTATCCCATTACTTCAAATTCCTACAGTAAAATCACTTGGTTCTCATACCATGAGTACATGAGTGAGTGCTCTTCAGTAATATCGTGGCCTGATCTGATAATACTCTGATCTGACTGTTTTATAGGACTCCAAATTGTGTTCTTTATAGAACCAAACTCACACTTTTCACAAATTTCCTACCCCATTACTCCAAATTCCTACAGTAAAACCACTTGGTACTCATACCATGAGAACATTATACAGTGTTCTTTGGGATTATGGTAATCTGATATGATACTTTGATCTGCCTGTTTTATAGGACTCCAAATTGTGGTCTATACAGAACCGAATAGACACTTTTCACAAGTTTGCTACCCCATTGCTCCAAATTCCTACAGTAAAAGTACTTGGTACTCATACCATGAGAACATTATACAGGGTTCCTTGGGATGATGGTAATCTGATGTGATAGTACTCTGATCTGCCTGTTTTATGGCACATCAATTTGTGGTCTATACAGAACCGAATAGACACTTTTCACAAGTTTGCTACCACATTACTCCAAATTCCTACAGTAAAAGTACTTGGTACTCATACCATGAGAACATTATCCAGGGTTCTTTGGGACTGTGGTAATCTGATATGATAATACTCTGATCTGCCTGTTTTATGGGAGTCCAACTTGTGGTCTATACAGAACTAAACACACTTTTCACAAGTTTGTTATCCCATTACTTCACATTCCTACAGCAAAATCATTAGGTACTCATACCATGAGTACACGAGAGAGTGTTCTCCAGGACTATGGTGGTGTGATATGATAATACACTGATCTAACTGTTTTATAGGACTCCAAATTGTTTATTGTAGAACCGAATAGACACTTTTCACAAGTTTGCTACCCCATTACTCCAAATTCCTACAGTAAAAGTACTTGGTACTCATACCATGAGAACACTATCCAGTGTTCTTTGGGATTACGGTAATCTGATATGATAATACTCTGATCTGCCTGTTTTATGGGACTCCAATTTGTGGTCTATACAGAACCAAATAGACACTTTTCACAAGTTTGTTATCCCATTACTTCACATTCCTACAGCAAAATCATTAGGTACTCATACCATGAGTACATGTGAAAGTGTTCTTCAGGAGTATGTTGGTCTGATATAATATTACTCTGATCTAACTGTTTTATGGGACTCCAAATTGTGTTTATTGTAGAACCGAATTAGCACTTTTCTCAAGTTTGCTATCCCATTACTCCAAATTCCTACAGTAAAAGTACTTGGTACTCATGGCATGAGTACATTATACAGTGTTATTTGGGATTATGGTAATCTGATATGATAATCCTCTGATTTGCCTGTTTTATGGGACTCCAAATTTTTTTTATTGAAACGAATTCACACTTTTCACAAGTTTACTATCCCATTACTTCAAATTCCTACAGTAAAATCCCTTGGTTCTCATACCATGAGTACATGAGTGAGTGCTCTTCAGTAATATCGTGGCCTGATCTGATAATACTCTGATCTGACTGTTTTATAGGACTCCAAATTGTGTTCTTTATAGAACCAAACTCACACTTTTCACAAATTTCCTACCCCATTACTCCAAATTCCTACAGTAAAACCACTTGGTACTCATACCATGAGAACATTATACAGTGTTCTTTGGGATTATGGTAATCTGATATGATACTTTGATCTGCCTGTTTTATAGGACTCCAAATTGTGGTCTATACAGAACCGAATAGACACTTTTCACAAGTTTGCTACCCCATTGCTCCAAATTCCTACAGTAAAAGTACTTGGTACTCATACCATGAGAACATTATACAGGGTTCCTTGGGATGATGGTAATCTGATGTGATAGTACACTGATCTGCCTGTTTTATGGCACATCAATTTGTGGTCTATACAGAACCGAATAGACACTTTTCACAAGTTTGCTACCACATTACTCCAAATTCCTACAGTAAAAGTACTTGGTACTCATACCATGAGAACATTATCCAGGGTTCTTTGGGACTGTGGTAATCTGATATGATAATACTCTGATCTGCCTGTTTTATGGGAGTCCAACTTGTGGTCTATACAGAACTAAACAGACACTTTTCACAAGTTTGTTATCCCATTACTTCACATTCCTACAGCAAAATCATTAGGTACTCATACCATGAGTACACGAGAGAGTGTTCTTCAGGACAATGGTGGTGTGATATGATAATACTCTGATCTAACTGTTTTATAGGACTCCAAATTGTTTATTGTAGAACCGAATAGACACTTTTCACAAGTTTGCTATCCCATTACTCCAAATTCCTACAGTAAAAGTACTTGGTACTCATGGCATGAGTACATTATACAGTGTTATTTGGGATTATGGTAATCTGATATGATAATCCTCTGATTTGCCTGTTTTATGGGACTCCAAATTTTTTTTATTGAAACGAATTCACACTTTTCACAAGTTTACTATCCCATTACTTCAAATTCCTACAGTAAAATCACTTGGTTCTCATACCATGAGTACATGAGTGAGTGCTCTTCAGTAATATCGTGGCCTGATCTGATAATACTCTGATCTGACTGTTTTATAGGACTCCAAATTGTGTTCTTTATAGAACCAAACTCACACTTTTCACAAATTTCCTACCCCATTACTCCAAATTCCTACAGTAAAACCACTTGGTACTCATACCATGAGAACATTATACAGTGTTGTTTGGGATTATGGTAATCTGATATGATACTTTGATCTGCCTGTTTTATAGGACTCCAAATTGTGGTCTATACAGAACCGAATAGACACTTTTCACAAGTTTGCTACCCCATTGCTCCAAATTCCTACAGTAAAAGTACTTGGTACTCATACCATGAGAACATTATACAGGGTTCCTTGGGATGATGGTAATCTGATGTGATAGTACACTGATCTGCCTGTTTTATGGCACATCAATTTGTGGTCTATACAGAACCGAATAGACACTTTTCACAAGTTTGCTACCACATTACTCCAAATTCCTACAGTAAAAGTACTTGGTACTCATACCATGAGAACATTATCCAGGGTTCTTTGGGACTGTGGTAATCTGATATGATAATACTCTGATCTGCCTGTTTTATGGGAGTCCAACTTGTGGTCTATACAGAACTAAACAGACACTTTTCACAAGTTTGTTATCCCATTACTTCACATTCCTACAGCAAAATCATTAGGTACTCATACCATGAGTACACGAGAGAGTGTTCTTCAGGACAATGGTGGTGTGATATGATAATACACTGATCTAACTGTTTTATAGGACTCCAAATTGTTTATTGTAGAACCGAATAGACACTTTTCACAAGTTTGCTACCCCATTACTCCAAATTCCTACAGTAAAAGTACTTGGTACTCATACCATGAGAACATTATCCAGTGTTCTTTGGGATTACGGTAATCTGATATGATAATACTCTGATCTGCCTGTTTTATGGGACTCCAATTTGTGGTCTATACAGAACCAAACAGACACTTTTCACAAGTTTGTTATCCCATTACTTCACATTCCTACAGCAAAATCATTAGGTACTCATACCATGAGTACACGAGAAAGTGTTCTTCAGGAGTATGTTGGTCTGATATAATATTACTCTGATCTAACTGTTTTATGGGACTCCAAATTGTGTTTATTGCAGAACCGAATTAGCACTTTTCTCAAGTTTGTTATCCCATTACTCCAAATTCTTCCAGTAAAAGTACTTGGTACTCATAGCCTTAGTACATTATACAGTGTTCTTTGGGATTATGGTAATCTGATATGATAATACTCTGATTTGCCTGTTTTATGGGACTTCAATTTGTGGTCTATACAGAACCGAATAGACACTTTTCACAAGTTTGCTACCCCATTACTCCAAATTCCTACAGTAAAAGTACTTGGTACTCATACCATGAGAAGATTATACAGGTTCTTTGGGATGATGGTAATCTGATATGATAGTACTCTGATCTGCCTGTTTTATGGGACTCCAACTTGTGGTCTATACAGAACCAAACAGACACTTTTCACAATTTTGTTATCCCATTACTTCACATTCCTACAGCAAAATCATTAGATACTCATACCATGAGTACATGAGAAAGTGTTCTTCAGGAGTATGTTGGTGTGATATAATATTACTCTGATCTAACTGTTTTATGGGACTCCAAATTGTGTTTATTGTAGAACCGAATTAGCGCTTTTCACAAGTTTGCTACCCCATTGCTCCAAATTCCTACAGTAAAAGTACTTGGTACTCATACCATGAGAACATTATACAGGGTTCCTTGGGATGATGGTAATCTGATGTGATAGTACTCTGATCTGCCTGTTTTATGGCACATCAATTTGTGGTCTATACAGAACCGAATAGACACTTTTCACAAGTTTGCTACCACATTACTCCAAATTCCTACAGTAAAAGTACTTGGTACTCATACCATGAGAACATTATCCAGGGTTCTTTGGGACTGTGGTAATCTGATATGATAATACTCTGATCTGCCTGTTTTATGGGAGTCCAACTTGTGGTCTATACAGAACTAAACACACTTTTCACAAGTTTGTTATCCCATTACTTCACATTCCTACAGCAAAATCATTAGGTACTCATACCATGAGTACACGAGAGAGTGTTCTCCAGGACTATGGTGGTGTGATATGATAATACACTGATCTAACTGTTTTATAGGACTCCAAATTGTTTATTGTAGAACCGAATAGACACTTTTCACAAGTTTGCTACCCCATTACTCCAAATTCCTACAGTAAAAGTACTTGGTACTCATACCATGAGAACACTATCCAGTGTTCTTTGGGATTACGGTAATCTGATATGATAATACTCTGATCTGCCTGTTTTATGGGACTCCAATTTGTGGTCTATACAGAACCAAACAGACACTTTTCACAAGTTTGTTATCCCATTACTTCACATTCCTACAGCAAAATCATTAGGTACTCATACCATGAGTACATGTGAAAGTGTTCTTCAGGAGTATGTTGGTCTGATATAATATTACTCTGATCTAACTGTTTTATGGGACTCCAAATTGTGTTTATTGTAGAACCGAATTAGCACTTTTCTCAAGTTTGCTATCCCATTACTCCAAATTCCTACAGTAAAAGTACTTGGTACTCATGGCATGAGTACATTATACAGTGTTATTTGGGATTATGGTAATCTGATATGATAATCCTCTGATTTGCCTGTTTTATGGGACTCCAAATTTTTTTTATTGAAACGAATTCACACTTTTCACAAGTTTACTATCCCATTACTTCAAATTCCTACAGTAAAATCCCTTGGTTCTCATACCATGAGTACATGAGTGAGTGCTCTTCAGTAATATCGTGGCCTGATCTGATAATACTCTGATCTGACTGTTTTATAGGACTCCAAATTGTGTTCTTTATAGAACCAAACTCACACTTTTCACAAATTTCCTACCCCATTACTCCAAATTCCTACAGTAAAACCACTTGGTACTCATACCATGAGAACATTATACAGTGTTCTTTGGGATTATGGTAATCTGATATGATACTTTGATCTGCCTGTTTTATAGGACTCCAAATTGTGGTCTATACAGAACCGAATAGACACTTTTCACAAGTTTGCTACCCCATTGCTCCAAATTCCTACAGTAAAAGTACTTGGTACTCATACCATGAGAACATTATACAGGGTTCCTTGGGATGATGGTAATCTGATGTGATAGTACACTGATCTGCCTGTTTTATGGCACATCAATTTGTGGTCTATACAGAACCGAATAGACACTTTTCACAAGTTTGCTACCACATTACTCCAAATTCCTACAGTAAAAGTACTTGGTACTCATACCATGAGAACATTATCCAGGGTTCTTTGGGACTGTGGTAATCTGATATGATAATACTCTGATCTGCCTGTTTTATGGGAGTCCAACTTGTGGTCTATACAGAACTAAACAGACACTTTTCACAAGTTTGTTATCCCATTACTTCACATTCCTACAGCAAAATCATTAGGTACTCATACCATGAGTACACGAGAGAGTGTTCTTCAGGACAATGGTGGTGTGATATGATAATACTCTGATCTAACTGTTTTATAGGACTCCAAATTGTTTATTGTAGAACCGAATAGACACTTTTCACAAGTTTGCTATCCCATTACTCCAAATTCCTACAGTAAAAGTACTTGGTACTCATGGCATGAGTACATTATACAGTGTTATTTGGGATTATGGTAATCTGATATGATAATCCTCTGATTTGCCTGTTTTATGGGACTCCAAATTTTTTTTATTGAAACGAATTCACACTTTTCACAAGTTTACTATCCCATTACTTCAAATTCCTACAGTAAAATCACTTGGTTCTCATACCATGAGTACATGAGTGAGTGCTCTTCAGTAATATCGTGGCCTGATCTGATAATACTCTGATCTGACTGTTTTATAGGACTCCAAATTGTGTTCTTTATAGAACCAAACTCACACTTTTCACAAATTTCCTACCCCATTACTCCAAATTCCTACAGTAAAACCACTTGGTACTCATACCATGAGAACATTATACAGTGTTGTTTGGGATTATGGTAATCTGATATGATACTTTGATCTGCCTGTTTTATAGGACTCCAAATTGTGGTCTATACAGAACCGAATAGACACTTTTCACAAGTTTGCTACCCCATTGCTCCAAATTCCTACAGTAAAAGTACTTGGTACTCATACCATGAGAACATTATACAGGGTTCCTTGGGATGATGGTAATCTGATGTGATAGTACACTGATCTGCCTGTTTTATGGCACATCAATTTGTGGTCTATACAGAACCGAATAGACACTTTTCACAAGTTTGCTACCACATTACTCCAAATTCCTACAGTAAAAGTACTTGGTACTCATACCATGAGAACATTATCCAGGGTTCTTTGGGACTGTGGTAATCTGATATGATAATACTCTGATCTGCCTGTTTTATGGGAGTCCAACTTGTGGTCTATACAGAACTAAACAGACACTTTTCACAAGTTTGTTATCCCATTACTTCACATTCCTACAGCAAAATCATTAGGTACTCATACCATGAGTACACGAGAGAGTGTTCTTCAGGACAATGGTGGTGTGATATGATAATACACTGATCTAACTGTTTTATAGGACTCCAAATTGTTTATTGTAGAACCGAATAGACACTTTTCACAAGTTTGCTACCCCATTACTCCAAATTCCTACAGTAAAAGTACTTGGTACTCATACCATGAGAACATTATCCAGTGTTCTTTGGGATTACGGTAATCTGATATGATAATACTCTGATCTGCCTGTTTTATGGGACTCCAATTTGTGGTCTATACAGAACCAAACAGACACTTTTCACAAGTTTGTTATCCCATTACTTCACATTCCTACAGCAAAATCATTAGGTACTCATACCATGAGTACACGAGAAAGTGTTCTTCAGGAGTATGTTGGTCTGATATAATATTACTCTGATCTAACTGTTTTATGGGACTCCAAATTGTGTTTATTGCAGAACCGAATTAGCACTTTTCTCAAGTTTGTTATCCCATTACTCCAAATTCTTCCAGTAAAAGTACTTGGTACTCATAGCCTTAGTACATTATACAGTGTTCTTTGGGATTATGGTAATCTGATATGATAATACTCTGATTTGCCTGTTTTATGGGACTTCAATTTGTGGTCTATACAGAACCGAATAGACACTTTTCACAAGTTTGCTACCCCATTACTCCAAATTCCTACAGTAAAAGTACTTGGTACTCATACCATGAGAAGATTATACAGGTTCTTTGGGATGATGGTAATCTGATATGATAGTACTCTGATCTGCCTGTTTTATGGGACTCCAACTTGTGGTCTATACAGAACCAAACAGACACTTTTCACAATTTTGTTATCCCATTACTTCACATTCCTACAGCAAAATCATTAGATACTCATACCATGAGTACATGAGAAAGTGTTCTTCAGGAGTATGTTGGTGTGATATAATATTACTCTGATCTAACTGTTTTATGGGACTCCAAATTGTGTTTATTGTAGAACCGAATTAGCGCTTTTCTCAAGTTTACTATCCCATTACTCCAAATTCTTACAGTAAAAGTACTTGGTACTCATAGCATGAGTACCTTATACAGTGTTCTTTGGGATTATGGTAATCTGATATGATAATACTCTGATTTGCCTGTTTTATGGGACTCCAAATTGTGTTTCATATAGAACCGAATTCACACTTTTCACAACTTTGCTATCGCATTACTCCAAATTCCTACAGCAAAATCAAATGGTACTCATAGCATGAGTACATTATTCAGTGTTCTTTGGGATTACAGTAATCTGATACGATACTCTGATTTGGCATTTTTATGAGACTCCAAATTTGGTCTATACAGAACCAAATAGACACTTTTCACAAGTATACTATCCCATTACTTCAAATTCCTACAGTAAAATCAATTGGTGCTCATAACATGAGAACATTATACAGTGTTCTTTGGGATTGTGGTAATCTGATATGATAATACTCTGATTTGCCTCTTTTATGGGACTCCAAATTGTGTTTCATATAGAACCGAACAGACACGTTTCACAAGTTTGCTACCCCATTACTCCAAATTCCTACACTAAAAGTACTTGGTACTCATAGCATGAGTACATTATACAGTGTTATTTGGGATTATGGTAATCTGATATGATAATACTCTGATCTGCCTGTTTTATGGGACTCCAATTTGTGGTCTATACAGAACCAAACAGACACTTTTCACAAGTTTGTTATCCCATTACTTCACATTCCTACAGCAAAATCATTAGGTACTCATACCATGAGTACACGAGAAAGTGTTCTTCAGGAGTATGTTGGTCTGATATAATATTACTCTGATCTAACTGTTTTATGGGACTCCAAATTGTGTTTATTGCAGAACCGAATTAGCACTTTTCTCAAGTTTGTTATCCCATTACTCCAAATTCTTCCAGTAAAAGTACTTGGTACTCATAGCCTTAGTACATTATACAGTGTTCTTTGGGATTATGGTAATCTGATATGATAATACTCTGATTTGCCTGTTTTATGGGACTTCAATTTGTGGTCTATACAGAACCGAATAGACACTTTTCACAAGTTTGCTACCCCATTACTCCAAATTCCTACAGTAAAAGTACTTGGTACTCATACCATGAGAAGATTATACAGGTTCTTTGGGATGATGGTAATCTGATATGATAGTACTCTGATATGCCTGTTTTATGGGACTTCAATTTGTAATCTATACAGAACCGAATAGACACTTTTCACAAGTGTGCTACCCCATTACTCCAAATTCCTACACTAAAAGTACTTGGTACTCATAGCATGAGAACATTATCCAGTGTTCTTTGGGATTACGGTAATCTGATATGATAATACTCTGATCTGCCTGTTTTATGGGACTCCAACTTGTGGTCTATACAGTACCAAACAGACACTTTTCACAATTTTGTTATCCCATTACTTCACATTCCTACAGCAAAATCATTAGATACTCATACCATGAGTACATGAGAAAGTGTTCTTCAGGAGTATGTTGGTGTGATATAATATTACTCTGATCTAACTGTTTTATGGGACTCCAAATTGTGTTTATTGTAGAACCGAATTAGCGCTTTTCTCAAGTTTGCTATCCCATTACTCCAAATTCTTACAGTAAAAGTACTTGGTACTCATAGCATGAGTACCTTATACAGTGTTCTTTGGGATTATGGTAATCTGATATGATAATACTCTGATTTGCCTGTTTTATGGGACTCCAAATTGTGTTTCATATAGAACCGAATTCACACTTTTCACAACTTTGCTATCGCATTACTCCAAATTCCTACAGCAAAATCAAATGGTACTCATAGCATGAGTACATTATTCAGTGTTCTTTGGGATTACAGTAATCTGATACGATACTCTGATTTGGCATTTTTATGAGACTCCAAATTTGGTCTATACAGAACCAAATAGACACTTTTCACAAGTATACTATCCCATTACTTCAAATTCCTACAGTAAAATCAATTGGTACTCATAACATGAGAACATTATACAGTGTTCTTTGGGATTGTGGTAATCTGATATGATAATACTCTGATTTGCCTCTTTTATGGGACTCCAAATTGTGTTTCATATAGAACCGAACAGACATGTTTCACAAGTTTGCTACCCCATTACTCCAAATTCCTACACTAAAAGTACTTGGTTCTCATACCATGAGTACAAGAGAGAGTGTTCTTCAGGAATATGGTGGTCAGATATGATAACACTCTGATTTGCCTATTTTCTAGGACTCCAAATTGTGGTCTAAACAGAACCAAATAGAAACTTTTCACAAGCTTACTATCCCATTACTTCAAATTCCTACAGTAAAATCACTTGGTTCTCATACCATGAGTACATGAGTGAGTGGTCTTCAGGAGCATCATGGCCTGATATGATAATACTCTGATCTGCTTGTTTTATGGGATTTCAATTTATGGTCTAAGCAGAGCTGAATAAACACTTTTCACAAGTTTGCTATCCCATTATTTCAAATTCCTACAGTAAAATCAATTGCTACTCATACCATGAGTACATTATAGAGTTTTCTTTGGGATTATGGTAATCTGATATGATAATACTCTGATCTGCCTGTTTTATAGGACTTCAAATTGTGGTCTGTATAGAGCCGAATAGACACTGTATAGACTGTGTAATTAACTGTCTAAACAGTTAATATGTTCATTTCTGGTTTACTGCTCCACATATTTTATTTCTGGTACATGTATGTACTAGACTTGGTTTAGTCGTCTTTATTAGGCTGGAGATTGGCTGGACTTGAACTATTATTAACTAATGAGCTAATATTAGCTAAATTCCGTTCAGATTTAACGGTAGCCTAGTTGACTAGCTAGTTAGCTAACAGCTCCGTCTCAGTTTTTTCGTGTTTCTTTAAAAGTATCGATCCAAATCTGACCATTAAAAATGAATTTGTGATGCTGGTTATTGTAGAGTTCAAACAGGCTATGTGTAGTTGTGGAGGCGCGGACACAGGTTTCTGCGGAAAAAAAAACAACAAAAAAAAAAAAAACGCTTCGAGAGCGCAGAAAGTCGCAGCTCAGCGCCGCAGGTGTCGGTGAACGACGGAACATCAGACCCTTTCTCAGCGTTTCAGATCGCACCGCGTTCCGTTTCGCTTACGTCACAATGGGGCTTAAAACGCAGACACGCTTATAAGCACTGTGACGCTGCGTCTCCACGGCAACGCTGGCGGAATAAAATGCTTCTACGTCACTAATGTGGACCTTCGTAGTGAGAGAGCAGTGATGGCAAAAGCTGCAGTTCAGTAGTTTAACTATGATGTTAGGAGTTTAGCGGCTCTGCTGTGTTTGTTTCATTTTTCTCCAGGGGCGTCTTTAATGCAGGACCAAACACGACAAAAGTATAAATAAATAAATACATTTATAAATAAATAAACAAATGATACCTTTTTTTGTCATGAACCAGGGCACACTAAAAATAAATGTTTTTAATTTATTTATACATTTCCACGTATCAACATTTATTTGGGATTTTTCTGTATTTCTACATGTATTTATTTATTCATTTATTTATTCAATTATTCGTTTGTTTATTTATTGATGCATTTTAATATATATTTATTTTCATATTTCCACATTTCTACATGTATTTATTTATGTATTTCTCCGCCCGTATGTTAATTCCGTGGGCGGTCCTAACCTCATTCTAAAGCAGGATTGGTCAGTTTGGTGAACCAGACAGAAGCATCCGAACAACACTTTCCACTCATGACCTGAGCTAGCTAAGCTATTCGGTAACACTTTACAATCAGGGTACATGAAATGGCATTAATTCATACATTATTTCATGAGTGAGTAATTATTAACTTATACATGTAATACATCATGAGTCATCATGAATATGCATAAAGTAAGCATGCCTCATGCATGCTTTAATGCATGAGCAATATATTAATTCATGTAGTTATTAAGTTATAAATATCATCAGGTGACATGAGTTATTCATGATGTTCATACAGGTCTTCATTCATCATGTAAACTGTGGTAAAAACGTAACAGTTAGCCAACACTTCACAGAACAAGGATGTTAAGCATTGCTAAATCGTTACTTCTTCATGAGTTCATGATGTTTGTGGCCCTCAAAGTAAAGCGATGAAATATTCCTTCTTTAATAATGTTGTGCTGATGATGAAATGACAGAGGAAGTAAGCCATTAATTAGGCATGAATTCTTTATTATTTTGAATATAAATAGTGCACTTAGAGGAACTGGCGTCACATACCAAAGCTCTCAAAATAATAAAAGAAACAAACAAACAAAAAAAAGGTAATAAAACAAACTGCTGAATAAACATATTTCACAGTAACATTTCAGGCATTTGAGACATACATTACCTGTACTGGTTACATAAACTGAACACAAACTAAATGAGATCTGTAATGCCTCTGTAAAATACCATGAGAAAAACACAGCTTTGCTGATTAACTCTTATAAATATCCAGCAAGGATCCATCTTCTTCTTTTTTTTTTGAGAATTGCAGTAGCAGTGGGCTCCTGCTCACAGAAACTCCTGCATGTGTCTGCAAACCGTTTGAGGCTGTCCTTTCTTTTGAAACTTGCCTTCAGTGATTTGAACACATCTGGATTGGTTGCTGCAAGTTCAGCAATTGGGGCCTGAGATACAATGGTGTTTCTGTCCATTCCAAGTCTTGCATATGCTTCAGCTTTGCTGATGTGCTCAAACTGTACTTTCTCCAGTACCATGTTATACCAACAGATGGAATCATCTGGTGTTTTCACCGTAAGGAAAGAAAATGCACACACTTAATCATCTCGGTCAAACCAAATCAAAATGTCTTGGTAACAAGGTTACTGAATTCCCAGTCTTTGTAAAAATGTTAAGTAAGACAGAACTATTTAATTTTGGAGACATAGGAGACTTTAAGGGGGACCTATATATGCTTTCCCAGTTTCCCTCTTTACTGTAGTGTGTTATGCAGCTTTTTGTGCAGTCTGCTAAGTTATAAAGCCCAAACTCTGTCACAGAAACCACTGTTCTCAGCTGCCTGAAATGCCTCATTGGAATTCCACATGTCACCCTGTGTTCTTCCCTCTTCTGAAAATACGTGTTCACCACAGCCATTTCCATTCTCTTTGCAAAATCTACAACCATCTGACCTTCCGCATTTCTCTCTTTCACACCATACATACCCAGCACCTCTTCATCCCCTCTGTTCCCTTCACCAACATGTCCATTGAAGTCTGCACCAATCACTAATCTCTCCTCTCTAGGGATACCATCTACCACTACATCCATCTTACTCCAAAATTCCTCTTTCTCCTCCAACTGACAACCAACCTGTGGTGCATATGAACTGACCACATTCAAAATCACACCATCAACCTCCAACTTCAGGCTCATGATCCTGTCTGACACTCTCTTTACATCCAGAACACTTTTCTCAAGCTATTCCTTTAGGATTATCCCTACTCCATTTCTCTTCCTCTCTACACCATGATAGAACAGTTTGAATCCACCTCCAATGTTCCTGGCCTTGCTTCCTTTCCATCTGGTCTCCTGGACACACAGAATATCTACCTTCCTTCTCTCCATCATGTCTGCAAGTTCTCTGCCTTTACCAGTCATTGTCCCTATGTTCAGAGTCCCTACTGTAACCTCCACACTCCTGCCTTTCCTTCTCTCTCACTGCCTTCTAACCCGCCTTCCTCCTCTCCTCTTTGATGGTCTTTGACCTACAGTTGGTCAACAGCACCAGAGGCGGTCGTTGTTAACACGGGCCTCGACTGATCCGGTATGGCAATCATATTTGTGAACCGCATGATAGTTTTGGCACAAGTTTTACGCCGGATGCCCTTCCTGACGCAACCCTCACCATCTATCCGGACCGGCACCAGAAGTACACAAAGTACACCGCTAATGGCTGGTTTCTCACTATTTCTAAATCTACAGGCTTTTTATTAATAAGCTACTGTGTAAAATCGTGTTGCATGTGAGCAAAATTCAACATCATTCTAACATTTGATCACATTTAACTCAGTAGCACCAAAAGTACAAGAAGCTTAATCAGTCAGAAAGACAGTATATAGCAAGAAGATGGTTCAAATCTCTGCAGAGAAGAAAGAATGAATAAAAAAGACACAATGAAAAGAGGATGGAGGAATATTGGGAGCAGACTGAGTTGTGATTAGTTTGGCAGTGCATTCAATATGCTGGAGTCCATCAATCAGAGATGTTTGTTTAAAATATATCAACTTTAGTTAAGCGGTGGTACAGCCCAATCCGCAGCGCCCGGGTAGTAGTTGGGGGTCTTACTCAAGGACACCTCAGTCATGTGCTGTCGGCTCTGGGGATCGAACAGGCGACCTTCCGGTCACAAGGCTGGATCCGTAACCTCCAGCCATGACTTAATGTTGCCTAAATACCTGTAGACATTGCAGGCCCTAGATCCACCATTACTAAACACATCCATTTCAGTACGTTTCTCTACAATGAACCATTTCAAATAAAACTGCTCTAATGAGTTTGTTCATGTCAAGGACTGAATTACGCAGACATTTTGACAATTACATGTAATTTCTCTTTAATTAAAGACAGTATAAAATCGATGTTTGAGAACCTACAATACCCAAGTACTATAGTTTTAACACATTTACGTTTAGGAGGATTTTGGAAACTCACAACAATACAGAAAATATGACTATATAGCTTTTATTAGGGTCTTTTGTTGTATTTAATAAAAAGGAGCCAAATTTCCAGAACTGACCCTTTTAGGTGAAAACAGCCAAGCGCTAAGTTGCCATTGTTCTGCCTTCACTGTGCGTCTGCGTACACAGCTATGCAGACAGCTTAACAATCTTCCTTAAGTGACCAAGACACGTGGTGGAGTCTTTAAGTGTTTTAATGGAAGCGGTGTAAAACTAGGAAAAAAATAAAAACCAGGAAACATGACTTTCAGTTCCAACATATAAATAAATGAACCACTTATCATGTAAAGCAAAAGATATCAACTGAATTGGCTGTGGGGTTGTTACAATACACTACAGTCAAGTTGAGGTATCACAAACACCAAAACACAGAAGCTAACAGTGGCTGACTAGCATAAATCCACAGATCAAACTATGCTATAAAACAAAAACATCTAGCAAACAGAAGGCACAAAGAGTCTACAAAAAAGGTCCAATTAACTAAATACTCACAGATAATGCCTGAACAACAAGAAATAAAGATTGAGTTTTGACTGCTGCTTGCAAGCTCCTCCATGTTGCTCAGAATGCTGCAAAGTGTCACTGCAGGAACTGCACCACTAGGGGGGCAGTACCAATGCTAAGCATGAGTCAGAACACTCCCCACCTGGCATCTTTCAAGATGCCAAACGGTCATAACAAATGTGATCATGCATGTCACTTATTCACATCCTCAGACAGCAGAAGGATGACTTCAGAGATAGGCCTCAAGAACTGTTTGTGTGTGCCATCCTTACTTATCTTCACTTCAACTTTTCTGATCTTCTTATCAGCACTGGGAAAGGTTTTAATGATCAAGCCAACCGGCCAGTCATGTCTCTTAGCTTGATTGTCCTTTAACAGGACGATGTCTCCTTCTTTCAGGTCACGTTTGTCATTTCTCCATTTGCGGCGATCTTGGAGAACAATAGCGTATTCCTTTCTCCATCGCTCCCAGAATGTATTGGCCAAACATTGCACTTGCCGCCACTGACGTCTGAAGAGATCACTGTTGTCAAAGTGTCCTGGAGGTATGGGGGGTGTGCCAATCTTCTGGGTAAGGAGCATGTTTGGAGTGAGAATAAGTGGCTGATCAGGATCTGTAGACACTGAGGTGAGTGGTCTAGAATTAACTATGGCAGTGACCTCAGCCATGAATGTCACCAGAACTTCGTAAGTAAGCCTTGTTGAGCCAAGTTGGAGAAGCATTGCATCGAGAATGCGACGTGCTATGCCAATCATCCGTTCCCAGCTACCACCCATATGTGAAGAATGTGGAGGGTTGAAGATCCACCTGCACCCCTGATCTGTCAGAAAGCTCTCAACTTCCTTGCTGTTGCAGCCATCAGCTGTGATTTGGAGTTCTTTGCAGGCTCCCACAAAATTGGACCCACAGTCAGATCTTAATTGCTTTGCTGCTCCTCGGATAGCAAAGAAACGTCTGAGAGCGTTAATGAAACTGGAAGCCTCCATTGTTTCAACAACCTCGATGTGGATGGCTCGTGTACTCATACAAGTGAAAATGGCGGCCCAGCATTTTCTGTTCGCATGGCCTCCACGTGTTCTTCTGGAAACAATGGACCATGGGCCAAATACATCCAGTCCTACATAGGTGAAAGGAGGTTCTGTGCTTAAACGGTCAATAGGCAGGTCTCCCATTTTTTGTTCTTGAGTTTTGCCACGTAGCTTGCGACAGGTTACACAGTTATATATTACATTACTGATGGCTCGTTTTCCACCAACAATCCAAAATCCAGCTGTTCTTATGGATCCCTCAGTAAAATGCCGGCCTTGATGGTGGACTTTTTGGTGGTAGTGTCTGATGAACAATTTGGTTACATGGTGTCTGCCTGGAACGATCACTGGGTGCATCTGGTCTTGTGTGAACTGTGATCTATGGAGTCTTCCTCCAACTCTAAGAACTCCTTGTGAATCAACAAAGGGGCAGAGTTTCGCAAGGGAGCTGTGTTTCTGAATGAGGCTTCCTCTTTTGATGCATTCAATCTCATCTGCAAAAACCTCTTTCTGAACTGTGCATATGATACTTGCTTTTGCTTGTTCAAGTTCTTTGAGGAGGGGCTTATTGCACACATGCCAGCCGTGGCAGGAGCTGTCATTTGCTGCTTCTGTGAAGGACTGTGCAATGTGCAAGAGGCGAGCAAGAGCTCTTGTGAGTGCCTTCCAACTTGAAAAACGTTCAAACCGAGCACTGCCAAGCTGACTCTCTACCATTCGTGTAGCCTTTACTGTGACCTCTGGACGTATCTCTGTGTCTGATGTGGGATCAACAAGAGGGAACGTAGGCTGGCTTGATGTACTCTGTTGTACTTCACTCAGAAAAGCAGGGCCAGTGAGCCAGGAAGAAAGGGCAAGCTGTTTCGCAGAAAGTGGTCTTGTGGCATGGTCAGCTGGATTTAAGCTGGTGGGCACGTAGTTCCATTGGTTTGCTTGTGTTGAACGCCTAATTCGATGCACTCGGTTGTGAACATAAACATAGAATCGCCTGGATTCATTAAAAATGTAGCCAAGCACAACCTTACTATCAGTGAAGAATTTCATGTCATCTATTGGAGTGTCTAGTTCCTCTGTGATGATTTCTGCAATCTCCACTGCAAGCACAGCCGCACATAGTTCAAGCCTTGGTATGGTAAGTTCAGGTTTGGGAGCTAGCTTGGCTTTTCCAAAGATGAATCCCACATGGCTTTTTTCTTCAGCATCAGTGACTTTAAGATACGCAACAGCGCCAATAGCTTTGCTTGATGCATCACAGAACACGCAAACTTCTTTCTTCTGAGCTGCAGAGACTGGCAGTGTTGTGTAGAGCCTAGGAATTTTCAACTCTTCTAGGTCTTTGAGGGATTTGGTCCACTGCTGCCAATCTGCGTACTTCTCTGTAGGTAATGGTGCATCCCATTCGTGAGTGTCAGATGTGAGCTCTCTGAGGATTAAGCGACCTTGGACACTGACAGGTGCAGCAAAGCCAAGAGGATCGAATAGGCTGTTAATTGTTGATAACACCGCACGACGTGTGAATGGCTTATTATCAACAGTCACTTCAAATGTGAATGTGTCTGTCAAAATGTCCCACCTAAGACCCAGGCTCCGCTGCATGGGAGGAAGGTCATGCCCAACATCAAGGTCCTGTAGGCCTTTAGCCAAGTCTTCACCTGAAAATGCCCTCATGACATCAAGGCTATTGGATACAATTTTGTGAAGTCTGATGTTGGATTGAGCCAGCATGTCTTTCGCTTTGCTGAGTACAGTGATGGCTTCTTCTGCACATGGAAAAGATTTCAAACCATCGTCAACATAGAAGTGCCTCTCTATGAACTGTCTCACTTCAGCGCCAAAGGTCTTTTCTCCCTCTATAGCTGACCGCTTAAGGCCGTACATGGCCACTGCTGGGGAGGGACAATTTCCAAACACATGAACTTTCATGCGGTACTCTACCACATCACTGTCAAGGTCGTGACCATGAAACCATAGGAAACGGAGGAAGTCACGATGATCTGCTCTGACCAGGAAACTGTAATACATCTGTTCAACATCAGCCATCACAGCAACAGGTTCTTTCCGGAAGCGAATGAGAACCCCATGCAAACTGTTATTCAAATCGGGGCCCTGTAAGAGCACATCATTGAGTGAGACGCCACCACATTTTGCACTTGAGTCAAACACAATTCTGATTTGTCCTGGTTTCTGGGGGTGGTAAACCCCAAAGCTAGGCAGATACCAGCACTCCGTGTTGCTTTCCAAAGGAGGGGCAGGTTCAGCATGCCCATTGATGAAGATCTTTTCCATAAAAGCTACAAAATGATCTTTCATTTCTTGTTTCTTTTGCAGGGTGCGACGAAGTGACATAAGCCGAGTGAGGGCTTGATCCCGGTTGTTTGGTAGGCGTTGCCTGGGAACACGAAATGGTAGAGGTGCCACCCAACTGTTTGTCTCATCTTTAACAAACTCCTTGTTCATGATGTGGAGGAATTTTTCATCCTCAATGGAAAGAGCGAGTTTGTTGCTGTCCTCTGAACAGTTGAAGAACTGTCTCTCTGGGTTCTCTTTCATTGGTGTGTATGTAGGCAAGACTTTGGGGCATGTCTGCTGCTCATGTGCCAATTTCTCTTTCACAGAGATGCTGTTCTCACACGGAGTAAGATAGCTGTGACGTCCATTCTCTAAGATGTTAGTTTTGAAGACATTCACAATAGGTCTATGAGCACCACCTAAGCAGACATCACCGATAATGACCCATCCTAAATCCAGGTGCTGGGCATAGGGAGCATTATGTTTCCCGTTACGTTGGCTTCGAACTTTGTGCACGCGGATGATGTCTCGCCCCAGTAATAGAAGAATTTCAGCAGAAGGGTCGAGAGGTGGAATCTTATTGGAAATCTCCCTGAGATGAGGGTGGCTGTGTGCAGCTTCTGGTGTAGGAATTTCCTCTCTGTTATTTGGAATTTGGTTGCACTCAATGAGGGTAGGAAGTCGCAGGTGAACATTCCCGTCAGCTGACTCTACCATGAAGCCCACAGCGCGCCTCCCAGCTGTGTCTACTGTGCCAGAGCACGTTTTGAGAGCATAGGGGAAACTGTTGCTGTGTACATTGAAAATGTCAAAGAATGCAGACCTTGCCAATGATACATTGCTCTGATCATCCAATATGACATACATCTTGACCTTCTTTTCTGGATGCCCTTCTGGATAAACATGCACTAGGCATATTTTAGAACAAGATTTGCCTTGGAACCCCTGTCCACAGACTTCTGTGCATGTAGAAGTTAGAATAGCTGAATCATGCTCATGATGCTCCCCACCATGGTCTACAGGAGGTGTGTCAGATTCCTTATTGACCCAAGGTGCAGGGCCTGCGTGGAGAGCAGAAACATGACGATTGCTATCACACTCTGAACAGTGAATGACTGCTTTGCACTCTTTTGCCTGATGTGCAGTGGAAGCACAGCATTTGAAACATACAAAGTGCTCCTTCAGGAAAGTCATACGTTCCTCAAGTGGCTTTTCCCTGAAACCCCTGCACTTCCTGAGGGAATGAGGTTTCTTGTGCATAGGACATTCCTTTTCAGGATCTATTACAGGTCTCTTAGACACAGAGGAGGATGACTGCTGTTCAACCTTTGTTTTGTTAACTGTGACAGGATCTCTCCAGCGTTTTGATTGAACTTTATCACTGCGAAGGGGCACTGTGTTGGGCGTTGGAAGGCTGAAGCTTGGGTCCGTCCTCATTTCTGCATTGCAACGCACAAAATCCACAAAATAGGAAAAGGGTGGATATGGTACATCATACTCTCTTTTGTACCTAAACCCCTGACTCATCCATTGCTCTTGGAGGTTGTAAGGTAGTTTCTCAACAATAGGGTTAATCCCTCTGGCTGTGTCAAGAAAGCTGAGCCCTGGTAAGTAACCCTCGCATTTTGCTGCTTCGATTTCGAGGAGCAGATCTGCAAGCTCTTGAAGCTGGAGGTAATTTTTATGTGCAACTCTTGGAAACTTCTCGAGTCTTGAAAAGAGAGAACCTTCGATGGCTTCTGGAGAGCCATAACACCGGTCAAGTCTCTGCCACACCATATACAGGCCTGTGTCAGGTTGATTGATGTGAACTGCTCTCATTCTTTTAGCATGCTGCAGTGCCTCACCGCTTAACCACTTTATGAGAAGATCAAGCTGCTCACTTGATTTAAGGTCAAGCCCTTCAGTAGCATTGAGAAAGCTAGATTTCCATGACAAGTAATTAGCAGGCTGATTGTCAAATGTTTTCAAACCTGCTGTGACTAAATCTCGACGAGCTAGGTAAATAGCTAAATCTGACACATTGGAAGACTTGGGCTGGATGTTGTGACTAGGCTGTCTCCTTTTACTGGCATCACTGTAATACTGTGGATGCTTCGGAGGACTAAGAGTGGTGTCACTAAAGTTTAGCTGGGTATTAGATTGTGGCCTTTGCTTCTGTTGAGGTTGAGAAGCTATGCCCCCTGGTGTTGGCAAGCCTTTATTGGCACTCTGATCTTCGGGGTTTATAGTATTAACATGCTGTGACACTGATGTGACGGTTTCTACATTTACAGTACTTGGCTGAGTAGGGTGGTGAACTTGCTGAGGAGCAAAGTGAGTCTGGATATATTCACTGGTGCGCCCAAGTGACTGACGATGTGATGTACACTGGCTGACTTTACTACAGTGCTCATTGATTTCTACATCTGTAGCTGCTTCAAGTACTTGAGCTTCCGCTGATGCTGCCTCAGCTTCACACTCCTCCTTAAGAGCATTGAGTGTTGCTTCTATACGTGCTTTCTCTATGGATGCATTTGCATCAATCTGGGCCTGTTCCACTTTCATGGCTATTTCACGCTTAGCATATACAGCTCGTGTGCGTGCTGCTTCAGCCTTGGCTCTAGCACGAGCTGCAGCAGCACTGACTGAGGACTTACTTGAGCGTCGTGAAGAGGAGGAAGATGAAGAGCACTCAGACCGTACTTCCAGTCCATGAAGATCAGGGTCACCAGCTTTTGTCTCTGCCATTGTTGTTGTTGATGCAAGCAGTTGTGTCTCCAGTCCAATCTTTAGATGAAGCTATCTTTTTACTGTTCTGCCTTCACTGTGCGTCTGCGTACACAGCTATGCAGACAGCTTAACACTCTTCCTTAAGTGACCAAGACACGTGGTGGAGTCTTTAAGTGTTTTAATGGAAGCGGTGTAAAACTAGGAAAAAAAATAAAAACCAGGAAACATGACTTTCAGTTCCAACATATAAATAAATGAACCACTTATCATGTAAAGCAAAAGATATCAACTGAATTGGCTGTGGGGTTGTTACAATACACTACAGTCAAGTTGAGGTATCACAAACACCAAAACACAGAAGCTAACAGTGGCTGACTAGCATAAATCCACAGATCAAACTATGCTATAAAACAAAAACATCTAGCAAACAGAAGGCACAAAGAGTCTACAAAAAAGGTCCAATTAACTAAATACTCACAGATAATGCCTGAACAACAAGAAATAAAGATTGAGTTTTGACTGCTGCTTGCAAGCTCCTCCATGTTGCTCAGAATGCTGCAAAGTGTCACTGCAGGAACTGCACCACTAGGGGGGCAGTACCAATGCTAAGCATGAGTCAGAACAGCCATCTACCACTGTGAAATACAGAAGCTCCACACTGTATCTGCAAGTTGAAGACTGACTCACTGATGAGGAATATGACTCTTCTGGGTTGAGGAAGAGAATTCAGTGAAACAGATGTACAATCAGAAAAAAATCTCCCAATGAAGCGCTCAGTCTTTTTTATCGGGGCTCTCTGGGAGAGACACTTATGGTTTCTGTAGTTCCTACTTCGTCCACCAGAGGGCGGTGAGTGTTTTCAGTCTACTGGTTAAAAGCACTTCAGATCCGCTCTGCTCTCGCCGGGCGCGGTGGCGCGCGCCTGTAATCCAAGTTACTGGGGGGCTGAGGCTGCTGGACCGTTTGAGCTCAGGGGTTCTGGGCTGTAGTGGACTATGCCGATCGGGTGTCCGCACTAAGTTCGGTATCGATATGGTGCTCCTGAGGGAGCTCGAGACCACCAGGTCGCCTAAGGAGGGGTGAACCGGCCCAGGTCGGAAACGGAGCAGGTCAAAGCCCCCGTGCTGATCAGTAGTGGGATCGCGCCTGTGAATAGACACTGCAGTGCAGCCTGAGCGACACAGCGGGACTCAGTCTTTTACACCTGTTTGACATTTGAAGTTAAACTAAATTATGTATTTTAATAATAATTCGTTCTAAATTTAAACCTTAATATTTGCTTATAGATCTTTGATGTGAGAAGTCTGGACACACAGCAAATGTAAAGGCAGTCTAAACACTACAACTGATATTTTCTATTGCAGAATTCTGAAAACACTGAGATCCATGTGCAGCAAGCTGACAGAGGGTACAGTACAGAGAAGTCATTTCCATATGATGTTTTAATCTAAATGATTGTGTAGTTGACAGAACTGTCTACGAATGTACATAATTACAACAGGGCTACTTACACTGTAAAAAATGTCTGTAGATTTTACAGTGAAAAACTGTGAAAGCATGACAGTAAAAGACTGTAAACTCTAAAAAGGTTCAATACAGTTTCTGTAACAGTAAAATACCATAAATATGTATAACGTCTAAAACACTATTTTTTACATCTCTTTTCTGGAAAAAATACATTATTCCAATGTTAAATACTCTTGCACTGTGTTTTTAACCAAAATATTCTGTAAAATTTAAATAACAGCACGAACTGTAATTTTTCAGTTTATTTTTTGTGAAAAGCACATTTTGTTACTGTTCAATCTAATAGCTTTTGGGCAAGTAACAGAAAATGTACATTTTGTATTGCTTTTCTCTCAGTTAAATACACAAACCATTATGTGCTGTATAAGTGCAAAATCATATTCTGATTCTGAGCAAAATAATAAAACAGTATATCTGGGCTTTTTTCTGTGTTCCAATAATTTAGGTAACCTGGTTTTATTATAAGTTTTCCATATCAACCAACAGTTTTTATGTCTCATGACACATCTTGAAAGAGTAACTATAAAATCTGTGGACAAATCTCTTGCACTGCATTTTGGACAAAATCAAGTAACATTTTTATATGGACTACTGGATTAAAGATATGTATATTTTGTGAAGGCCAGCCTGTTATAACATTGTTTTGTGTTCTATTTTGAAACACAAACTTTTTTGCAACTTTAAAAAAATATATAGCATTTATTTCTTTCTTTATTTATTTTTAAAAAGTCAATTTTTTAAGGACAGTAACTTTGTTTTAAGCGCATTTGAATACAGGTTGTGGACAGAACGCGCGCCTGATTTTGAATACTAACGGTTGCATCGTTTAGGCGCCGTCCAATCAGCGCATTTGGCAGCCGTTTGTCCGGTTGTGGTTTGAAGCGCTCCGTACAAGTCAGGCTTGAATTGTTCTCTTAACGTTGCAGGAGCTCTGCAAGGTAAACATTTCAAACAGTTTGCGTCCCAGATGGCTATGCTAACTTCGTCCGAGCATATGGCATATTAGCTAGCAAACTAAAGTTAATGATCGTGTTTAATAATGAAGAGACGTGTTTCAGGGGCGGGATACATTCACAGCGTTTTCGTACTTCGTAACGAAATAGTGTCTGTTTAGCGGTGCTTACACATAAGCTTTGGAAAAACGCGGTTCCCATTTGCAAGCATTTCAGTCTAAAATGTCCTGGTTTTATGTTGGATATGTGCTTGTTTGACCATGTATTCTTGCTGCATTTGTGGAGAATCGGTTCAGTCTCTAAAGGCGTATGTTCTACATTGCAAACTGCATCGCAATGAACCACGTTGTATTTTCAAGTGTGTTGAAATTGGCTGTAAACAGGTGTTTTCTGGATATGCAGCGTTAAAGTCTCACTTCTATCGCCACCATAATGCCATGTCATCAGTTGCTCAGGATATTGATTTAGCATCACTAAAATGCACAGTTTCACTTTGTGAACGTCAATGTGACGGAGTCAAAGAGTTGGTTGCTCACCTGAAGGAGCACATAGTACAGGGACGTGCTGTGAACTGCCCAGTAAGAGGTTGCAAAACTGTGTTCACTGTAAAATCTTCATTTACCTCCCATATGTCCAGAAAACACAGAAACTGTTCTGCGAATGCGATTTGTGACTCATTCAAAAGTCCAAGTTATGAGTGTCCTTCTACAAGTGAGCTTAACGTTACTACCATGCAAGAAACGGCAAGTGTATCACATTCTGAGGAAACTTTTGGGGATATGTCTAATTTCAGTGACCTGTTTCTCAGAAATGTGTGTATGTTCTATTTAAAATTACAGGGACAACATCTTATTCCAGCATCTACTATTCAGAGCATTGTCGAAGAGATTCAGAATATACATGAGTTGGGACAAACATACACTTTGAATAAATTAAACTTGCTTCTGAAAGATTTGTCAGTATCAGATGAAGATATTGTAAAAATCTGTGATACAGTGAAGGAATCTGACTTGTTCTCAGCTTGCCACACAGGACCTATGAGAACAGCATATTCTAGAGCCCAGTGCTTTAAGAAAATGTTTAATTATATTGAACCAAAAAGGGTGTTTTTAGGCAGAGATGAGAACAGAACAGAAAGATTTGCATATTATGTTCCTGTGTTGAACACTTTGAAGAGTATGTTAGAGTCAGATTTTTGGCAGGGGCTCATGTCAGTAGATCATAATAATAATGTTTCTGTACCAGATGTTCTCTGTGACAGCCATGATGGTAAATTGTTTAAAACCAACACCTTTTTTCACAAAAACCCAACTTGTCTTAAACTGGTCTTATACCAGGATGCATTTGAGGTGGTGAATCCTTTGGGTTCTGCAAAAAGGAAGCACAAAACTTTGGCTGTGTACTTTTCACTATTAAATGTGCCCCCCCATGTCCGATCAAGTGTTGATCACGTGCAGCTGGCTTTGTTGTGTAGAGAGAAAGACTTTAAAGAATTTGGCCATGCCAAGGTTTTTTCGAAGTTGGTGGCTGACTTGAAAGTCCTGGAGGAGACAGGGATAACAATAGCAGATGAAACTGTTGTTAAAGGAACTCTTTACTGCATTGCCGGAGACAACCTGGGCTCACATTGCATTGGTGGATTTACAGAAAATTTCAGTTCCTCAGAATATTTCTGCAGATTCTGTCTAATTTCTCAAACTCAATTTCAGGGTTGTGACCCAACTTCATGTGGACCAGAGCGCACCACTGAAAATTACAGGTCTGCAGTTGATCAGTTAGAGACTGAACAAGTGCCAGACATTCAAGGAATAAAGTTCAGGTCAGTGTTTAATTCTTTGAAACATTATGATGTATGTCTTCCTGGTTTGCCCCCTTGTCTTGGCCATGACATTTTTGAAGGTGTCCTCTCTTATGATGTTGCACTTTATCTGAGGTATTTTGTGAAGAAAAAGAGATGGTTCACATACTCCATTTTGAACAGGTCCATTAAGCAGTTCAAATATACAGCCACAGAAGCTTCCTCCAAGCCATGTGAGGTCAGTCCTAAAACGCTTAGACTATCTGGTCATGCCATACAGAATTGGAATTTTTTAAGATTACTGCCGCTAATAATTGGAGACAGAGTGCAGGATCCACAAGATGATGTGTGGCAATTAACTCTACAACTGAAAGACATAGTTGACTTGGTTTGTGCTCAGAAAATTTCCAAGCCTCAGGTTGCTTACTTAGATGCTCTCATTCAAGAATATTTGGATTCCAGGAAGGCACTGTTTCCAGATAACAACTTGAGACCAAAGCATCATTATTTACGGCACTACCCAGGATTGATCCTAAAATTTGGCCCACTGATCCGATTATGGACTATGCGCTTTGAAAGCAAACATGGTTACTTTAAAAGATGTGCAAGGCGTTTGAAGAATTTTAAAAATCTTTGTCTCAGTCTTTCAGAAAGACATCAGATGTTTCAAGCCTATCTGTCAGCTTGGTCAGTGAGTTCTCTAGCCTTACATGTAAAAAACAACTCCCCGTTTTACTCTGAACTTTACAGTCAACAAGTTCAAGATGCAGTCTGTCATTTTGGCTTCACTGAAATGAATACAAAAATTTCTGGAGATGTGCAGTATAATGGAATAACATACAAGAAGGGCCAGTTTGTTGTCATTAGGAATGATGACTCAGTGGAGTTTGGTGAACTCATTCTCATGTTAGTGAAAGATGATTCATCACTTCATTTTCTGATGCGAGTATATTCAGCGGAATTTCTTCCACACTACCATATGTACTCTGTAAGAAATGACAGTGGAAGATTGCAGTGCCTGCACATTAGTTTGCTGATAGACATGTGGCCATTATCATCTTACATAAAGAATGGATATCAGATAGTCCCACTGAAGCACAGTATGTTGTCAGAGTAGATGCTCTGATGTCAGTTGTACAAAGTCCAACTTCTTTGTTTTATGTTTGTGTATTTGACAGATATGGCAGAATCAGAAATACAGAGGATAAACAGTGCAATTACTGCAGTTTTTCCTGATCTTCCTGTAGCAGTTCTCAATTCAGTTGTAGATACTTTGAAGGCACTTGGTGCAGAGACTACAGATGATCTGCAGTACATTACAGAAGGAGACTTGCTGCCGGTGTTGAAGCCAGTGCAAGCCAGAAGACTTGTTGTTTCCTGGGCCCAGAACAGTAAGTCTGTTAATGTATAACAATGAAAAATTGTGATTAAGCCAGGAAGCTGTTTAGTAATTTAACCATACATTACATTTTCAGTGGGGCTTCATAGCATCATTCAATGTTTACCTTTGTTATCTCCTTTGTTTTTCTGTTACAGATTCAGCGGCTCCAATTCCAACCTCAGTGTGTCCCTCTCCAGTTTCTATCTGTTCGAATCCACCCGCTAGTTCTCCCTCATCAGCATCAACCACATCCACCTCATCGTCCCCAGGTGGCAGTTCCACTTTTCGCCCAGACTGGGTAGACAATTTCCAGATACCATGGCAAAAGCTTCCTGAAGAGTTACTGCAAAGTCTTGAAAGGCAGAAAAGACCTAGTCCACGACTACGACGGGAGATGATAAGGATTGTGGCTTCTGAAATTATGAAGGTGTATAGTAATCCAACCAAACGTAACACTACAGAAATAGGCAAGAGAATGGTGGCCAAGTATCCAAAATCTCTACAAGATGTCATTGAGGGTGATGTTGTTGGACCTGGATATCATTCACTGGCCAAGCAACTCCAAGCGCGAGTTGACAATGTTAAACGACCTAACACACCAAAGATAAAAAAACGCAAGCCAGCATCAGATGGATATGACACAGAGGAAGTTCCAGCTAAACAAAAAGCAAGTGTTCAAGACACATATGGCTGTGTCAACTGGGAGCTGAAATATTTGCCACTTTCTGAGACTGGGGATAGTCAACAAGAAAAAAAAGAAAAGCTGAAGATGATGTTTCAAGAGATGAACTACAATACAGACGACATGAAAAAATTAGTACAGTCCACCTTTTACACGCAGCGTAAAGACATCAACAAGGGGACAAGCATCAGGCAACTTACCCAAGAGTGGCCATTTTTGTTCAATGAAGCTGGTATGGCAGCACACTTCCAAGAACTTACTGGTGTGAGTCTAATGGAGTGCTTCCTTGCCAATGTGGACAAGAAGTGTAGACGCCTCTTAAGCTTCTTAAAAAGTGTTGATGCACCAAAACACAAACAGGTTCAGGATGCCTTTATCAAGTTTCAGACTGAGAGAGGCCAATTGGATGGTTGCCCAGGAGATATCATACAGATGGTACTTCTTTTACTGGCTCATTTTGGTGAAAAGGAGGAGAACCTGTTCCATTATGTTGATACAACATGCCTGGCCCAAGAGGTTCTGACAGAGAAGTTGCCAGCAACACCCTGCATTATTGTGTGTGGTAAGTGAACAGAAAAACTAAAAGTGTAACCAAACCCTCTAAATCTACTGGTGTACTGACAGCCTACTATTCTACTATTGGCTTGCTTTGTTGCAGGTTATGTTGCATAACAGTTTATGGATACTTATCATTGTTTCACCTTGTACAAAGGTCAGCCAGTGCAGTAGCTTGGTTTTAACCAACTAGGTTATCAGTACACCATTACAATTGGCCCTTGTCATGTTGAATGTAGTAAACACCATTGTATTTTTACTCAGTGGCTGACATTAATGCCTTTGTTATTGAAGTTTATTTATTTGGTTTTTTTTTGGCTTTGTTAATCTGTCAGGGTCCTCCTGCTTTACTGCTGGGACGTTCATGTTGAGCATTGACCAAGAGGTTGTCAACGACCACATCACTTCTTTCATACATGCCTTCTGTCTGTTGTTTGGCAGTTACTACTGCTTCAACATACACTACCCAGTGGAACTACGGTCAACACTAGAGTTCTTTCAAAGGTACAATTTCTTTGTAGGCATTTTTAATAATACAGGTTATATAGCATCGCTGTCCAATGAAAAACATGTCTCCATTCTTGTCGATTTTTTTATTTTTCTGCATCATTTGAACACAACAGCTGGTGTTTATATTGTGTGAAAATCTCATGCTGAATGGACCAATAGAAATGCTCCAAAATAGTTTGGAAACATTTCTGGTTCCAGTGACTTGCATTAAAAGTAAATAACGTTTTTGGCCTCTCTTGGAAAGTTGCTATTTTGGAGATAGTTGTATTTCGTTGGACAGCAGCAAATATATGTGTGTGTGTGTCTCTGTGTGTCTGTGTCTAGTGGCATGCAAAGTTTACGCCCACCTGGTGTGACTGTTCTGTTTCTGTTTATAGTTAAGCAAGTAAAAATTGCCTGACTTTTAGAAAGATGACACTTTTGTATTATTATTATTTTGTACTAAGATTACTTTATTACCATCTTTTACTGTTTAAAAATATCAAGGGTCAGAAGGAAAAGTTTGGGTAGCTTACATTTATAATATATTCCACCTTAAAAGTGTACATAAATGTATGTTACATCTTAAATACTGCAGTAGTGATGTGCTATAAAGCTAAACTTGTCAACCCTTTCAGAATTTTATATGTTTCTGCATATAGAGGCAATACATATTGTTTGAGTCCTAAAAGTAGATAAAGAGAACCCAGTTAAACAAACAAGACAAGATATTATACTAGGTCGTTCATTTATTAAGGAAAATTATTCAGTGTCTGCGGCACGGTGATGTAGTGGTTAGCACTGTCGCCTCACAGCAAGACGATCTGGGTTGGGTTCCCGGTCCGGGTCGTTCTGTGTGGAGTGTGCATGTTCTTCCCGTGCTTGAGTGGGTTTCCTCCGGGTACTCCGGTTTCCTCCCACAGTCTAAACACATGCATGTTAGGTTGATCGATCACTCTAAACTGCCTATAGGTGTGAGTGCGTGAGTGAATGTTGGCCATATGATGGACTGGCGAACTGTCCATGGTGTACCCCGCCTTCACCTGATGACGCTGGGATTGGCTCCAGCCCCCCGTGACCCCGACTAGCGGGATAAAGCGGAAGATGGATGGATGGATTCTCTTTATCTACTTTCAAGACTTCTGGTTTATGCTGTTTTAGAAAAAAATCTAAATATATAATATAATTTGTATATACAATTATATAATGTAAATTAATAAGGGGTCAATCAGCACCATTTTTTGGTTGTTTACTAATTAATGTATTTATTTATTTTCATCTAGGTGTTTCTTCTCAATTAATCCCGAAAGAGGCACCAAAGTCCAGTGGAAGAAAAACAAGAAAGTGCTTCCTGTCAATCCCAGAGTCCTCACTCTGATTGCAGACCTTGCCGACTATGAGTGGACCTAGACATAACTTATGGACAGTATGTTAAGGTATAGTGCAAGTTCCATATTGTCGCTGCCCCAAAAATCTCCAAAGTAGTAGGATTTTCAATGTAAGATAATGTAAAGAGGCTTTGTTCCAAGTGATTTTGGAGCATTTCTATAGATCTAATCATCATGAAATTTTCACAGGATATTCTCAAATGATGTAGAAAACTAAAAAGCCACAAAAAAGAAAATACATGTTTTTCTTTGGACAGCGACAATACAGTGCAGTTGTTTTTGTTTTTGTTAAAATCTTACCAAAATGTTCACTGAAAGTTCTGAGAGCTACTGGAAGTGTATACACCTGGCTATTTGCTGTCTGGAGCCAATTCAGATTCAGTTTTATTTTTTGTATTATTTTGTATTTGTTTTATAAGAAGCATACATTTGTTTTCGGGATTTTTATTGGTCATTAAAATGTTAAATACAACTTTTATCTTATGTGTAATTATTTATTTGTGCGATTTTTAATAAGATACATATGTGTTACATAATGAAAAGTAATTGAGAAAACAGGTATTAAGTTGACAGTATGTCATTGAATAGTGTTGCGCATTCATTGTATTTATGAAGACTGTAATACGATTTTATATTACAGATTTTATAGATAGCGTAACCCGATTAACTAACTCATTTAACAGTGAGACACTTTGTTTAATGGGCAAACTTTCTTTAATACATATTAGATAATTACATCACACTTAATTTCACAATAAAACACTTTCATATTTCATGGCCAAACCTTTATTTCTATGGCATTTTAGGGAAATTTATATAGGATAAAGTAATATTTTATGTTACAGACATAATGTGAATTCATGGCAAAAAACTTAATTTATATGGTTTTTATATAGTATTTTCATGTTAATTTTATGGCAAACAGTGTTTCTTTCTCTGGTAAAAACTTTATACAGTAAAATATGGAATCAAACTCGAACCTTAACCAAAAAATCAGCAGTACTAATATCTTTTTCTGGAACAGTAGGACACATTGTACTGTATATATTACAGTAATTTCTGATATTTCAATGGACTTTTACAGTGTATACCTTTTTTATTTGCAGTAAGGTATTGTAAAAAAAGCAGGTATTTAATGTAAAATTTATGGTTGCCTAAAAGTAAACTGTAATTTATTATACATTACGACCGTTTATTTTACGGTAAAATTCTGGCAACCACAGCTGCCAGTATTTTACCGTAAATTTTACAATATATTTTTTACAGCGTACATCACAGAGAGACATCAGTAAAGTTGGCTACCAATAAATAGCTTCATGTTGGTGCCAATGTACAGAGACACGCAACTCCTACTTATGTAGCAAGCAAGCAAAATTTATTTATATAGCGCTTTTTACAACAGGTGTTGTCACCAAGCAGCTTTACAAAACAAGCAGTATTACAGAGAGAAGAGAAAAGAAAAGAAAATCCAGGTCCGAGCCCCCATGAGCAAGGAAAAACTCCCGAAAAGAGGAAGAAACACTGAGAGGAACCAAGACTCAGAAGGGGAACCCATCCTCCTACGGTCGACACCGGATAGCAAACATTATTAGTATGAAGTTTTATAGTAAAGTGGGAAAAGAAAAGATCTGAGGGTGAGGACTGCACAGCGCTGTAAAGCAAGAAGCTCAGTGGTGGTCAAACCGGTCCAGAAGGCTGGTGAGCAGCGGCACCAATCAAGGCAGAAGAGGCAACAGCGTCAGACGCACAGGATGGGCAGCTGATCAGCTCGGCAGAGAAAGGAAAGAAAAACACAGACTCAGTTCTGTAAAGAGTGGCTGACCACAGATTACAGTAAAACAGAGCAGTAGAGACTCCAGCAGGTCTAGACCTGACAGGGAAGACTAATCACCAAATGCTTGACTGTACAAGTAAGTTTTTAGCCTAGACTTAAAGATTGAGGCTGTGTCTGATTCCCGAACATTAACAGGAGGATTATTCCAGAGCTGGGGGGCTTTGAATGAGATTATGTTGTTTATTTTAGTCACTGACACGTCTATTAAACTTATTATTTCATTGAAGTATAAACACTTTCACCTCAGGATGGTTTTAGTTTATTCCCAACATATGACTATTGTGTTCTCTCAAAAAACCGCCTGATTACTCGGTCATTGTGAGCTCCTGTTACAGCAGTTGTAAGTTAAATCAGCACAACCAGTGCACATAAAGAAGTAGCAAAAAGCGCTATTTTGAAGTCGTTATTATAATTAGTTTAACTTCAAATGTCAAACAGGTGTGAGAGTAAAAGACTGAGTCCCGCTGTGTCGCTCAGGCTGCACTGCAGTGTCTATTCACAGGCGCGATCCCACTACTGATCAGCACGGGGGCTTTGACCTGCTCCGTTTCCGACCTGGGCCGGTTCACCCCTCCTTAGGCGACCTGGTGGTCCCGAGCTCCCTCAGGAGCACCATATCGATACCGAACTTAGTGCGGACACCCGATCGGCATAGTCCACTACAGCCCAGAAGCCCTGAGCTCAAACGGTCCGCCAGCCTCAGCCCCCCAGTAACTTGGATTACAGGCGCGCGCCACCGCGCCCGGCGAGAGCAGAGCGGATCTGAAGTGCTTTTAACGAGCACACTGAAAACACTCACCGCCCTCTGGTGGACGAAGTAGGAACTACAGAAACCATAAGAGTCTCTCCCAGAGAGCCCCGATAAAAAAGACTGAGCGCTTCATTGGGAGATTTTTTTCTGATTGTACATCTGTTTCACTGAATTCTCTTCCAGACAACAGACCCTAATAAAAGCTATATAGTCATATTATCTGTATTGTTGTGAGTTTCCAAAATCCTCCTAAACGTAAATGTGTTAAAACTATAGTACTTGGGTATTGTAGGTTCTCAAACATAGATTTTATACTGTCTTTAATTAAAGAGAAATTCCATGTAATTTTCAAAATGTCTGCGTAATTCAGTCCTTGATATGAACAAACTCATTAGAGCAGGTTTATTTGAAATGGTTCATTGTAGAGAAACGTACTGAAATGGATGTGTTTAGTAATGGTGGATCTAGGACCTGCAATGTCTACAGGTGTTTAGGCAACATTACTGGCTGTCTAATGTGACCAGTGGACCAAGACGTGTGTATTTATATGTGATGTTTAAAGCAGTAAAATTGTGGTACATCCAAAGAATCAATATTTCTTTGGGCTGTGTTTTTCTGCTAAAAGCTCTGCATGTATGTCTCCTCTCTGCATGGGATTTAAAAATGTGCTTTTCTCCAATGCATTGTCCAAAAAACATTGCAAAACAACGTTTCAAGCATTCAGCAACATGCTCTTCATCATTACTGTGGTGTACATTTTAGAGGAATGAAACTCTTTAGATGTCTGCTTCCCGTCTCCATCTCTGTAACCAGCTCTGACTTTCTGTTTCTCTAGAAAAGTGCATTTCACATCAAAACATGATGATGACATTGAACTTTTAAGGATATAATCATTAACAACTTTTGAAAAATCTGCTGAACGCACATCTAAATTGTTTTATTAGTTAAAGTGGAATACTTTGTCTTCAACAATGAGAAAGTGTTTTTATCATATAAGAAGCGTATATGTTAAAAACCATACAGTACAAGCCGAACTCCAAAGCTGGTTTTCAATGCAGGGCCTTCTGTGGGCTTGAGGCTCTTACACTTTCTGTAGAGGTTTCTGGCCTTGCCTTTCACGCAGGGACATTTCTCCAGATTCCCTGACACTTTTTATATTATTATGCACTGTAGATGATGCAGTACCTAAAATCTTTTCAATGTCTGGCTGGAGAACATTTATCTTAAACTGCTGGACTTCTTTGCTCATGCATTTTTGGCAGCATGGTGAGCTACAATCATCCATCCATCCATCCATCCATCCATCCATTTTCTAAGCCGCTTCTCCGTCAGGGTCGCGGGGGGGTGCTGGAGGCTATCCCAGCAGTCTTCGGGCGAAAGGCAGGATACACCCTGGACAGGTCCCAGTCCATCGCAGGGCAGACAGACAGACACAGACAGTCACTCACACACTCACACCTAGGGGCAATTTAGCACGTCCAATTGGCTTGACTGCATGTCTTTGGACTGTGGGAGGAAACCGGAGAACCCGGAGGAAACCCACGCGAGCTACAATCAATCCTTGCTTATATGGTGTTAGGTCATCAATTGCCATGTCCCAAGTTTTTTAAAATATGTGGCAGGCAACAAAATCAGCTTATATTTACAAAAAACAATGAATTTGACGACATGAAACATTACATTTCTTCTCTTTGTACTGTTTTTGTTCACACACAAGTCGCAGTATATTCATAAATCATTACTGACTGTTTTTATTTGCAGTGGAAATTTTACCAATTTTTATTTGAGTTTGTAAAACTCTGTGTAAATGAATAAAATAAGTCACTGCATTTGGCTGAAATAATAAAAATTCTGATCTTAACTAAAGTTGATATATTTTAAACAAACATCTGTGATTGATGGACTCCAGCATATTGAATGCACTGCCAAACTAATCACAACTCAGTCTGCTGCCAATATTCCTCCATCCTCTTTTCATTGTGTCTTTTTTATTCATTCTTTCTTCTCTGCAGAGATTTGAACCATCTTCTTTCTATATACTGTCTTTCTGACTGATTAAGCTTCTTGTACTTTTGGTGCTACTGAGTTAAATGTGATCAAATGTTAGAATGATGTTGAATTTTGCTCACATGCAACACGATTTTACACAGTAGCTTATTAATAAAAAGCCTGTAGATTTAGAAATAGTGATCTAAACCTATTCATGTTCAGAACCTGCAGACTCTACATCACAGAGAGACATCAGTAAAGTTGGCTACCAATAAATAGCTTCATGTTGGTGCCAATGTACAGAGACACGGAACTCCTACTTTTGTAGCATCCATCCATCCATCCATCCATCCATTATCTTCCGCTTGTCCGGGGTTCGGGTCGCGGGGGCAGCATCCTAAGCAATGAAGCCCAGACCTCCCTTTCCCCAGCCACTTCCACCAGCTCTCCAAGGGGGATTCCGAGGCGCTCCCAGGCCAGCTGGGCGATATAGTCGCGCCATCGTGTCCTGGGTCTTCCCCGGGGTCTCCTCCCAGGTGGACTCGCCTGTGACACCTCCCGAGGGAGGCGTCCAGGAGGCATCCTAACCAGATGCCCGAACCACCTCAGCTGGCTCCTCTCGACGTGAAGAAGCAGCGGCTCTACTCCGAGTCCTTCCCGGATGACTGAACTTCTCACCCTATCTCTAAGGGAGAGTCCAGCCACCCTGCGGAGGAAACTCATTTCGGCTGCTTGTATTCGCGATCTTATTCTTTCGGTCATTACCCAAAGCTCATGACCATAGGTGAGGGTGGGAACGTAGATCGACCGGTAAATCGAGAGCCTTGCCTTATGGCTCAGCTCTTTCTTTACCACAACAGACCGGTAAAGAGCCCGCATCACTGCTGACCCAGCACCAATCCGCCTGTCAATCTCCCGCTCCCTTGTACCATCACTCGTGAACAAGACCCCGAGATACTTGAACTCCTCCACTTGAGGCAAGAGCCTATCCCCGGCCCAGAGAGGGCTCTCCACCCTTTTCCGCCTGAGAACCATGGTCTCGGATTTAGAGGTACTGATTCTCATCCCAGCCGCTTCACACTCGGCTGCAAACCGATCCAGCGAAAGCTGAAGTTCGCGGCCTGATGTCCCCAATAGGACCACATCATCTGCAAACAGCAGTGATGTGACCCTGAGGTCACCAAACCGGACACCCTCCATCCCTTGACTGCGCCTAGAAATTCTATCCATAAAAATTATGAATAGAATCGGTGACAAAGGGCAGCCCTGGCGGAGTCCAACTCTCACTGGGAACGAGTCTGACTTACTGCCGGCTATGCGAACCAAACTCCAGCTTTGTTTGTACAGGGCCTGAATGGCTCGTAGCAAAGAGCCATGTACCCCGTACTCCCGAAGCACCTCCCACAGAATACCCCGGGGAACACAGTCGAATGCCTTCTCCAGATCCACAAAGCACATGTGGACTGGTTGGGCAAACTCCCATGAACCCTCCAGAATCCTGGAGAGGGTGAAGAGTTGGTCCAGTGTTCCACGACCAGGGCGGAACCCGCACTGTTCCTCCTGGATCCGAGGTTCGACTATAAGCCGGACTCTCTTCTCCAGTACCCCTGCATAGACCTTGCCAGGGAGGCTGAGGAGTGTGATTCCCCTGTAGTTGGAACACACCCTCCGGTCCCCTTTTTTAAAAAGAGGCACCACCACCCCAGTCTGCCAAGCCAGTGGCACCGTCCCCGATGTCCACGCAATGTTGAAAAGACGTGTCAGCCAAGACAGCCCCACAACATCCAGAGCCTTGAGGAACTCAGGGCGGATCTCATCCACCCCTGGAGCCTTGCCACCAAGGAGCTTCTTAACTACCTTAGCGACTTCGGCCTCAGTAATGGACAAGCCTATTCCCATGTCCCCAGACTCAGCCTCCTCACTGGAGAACGTGTCGGTGGGATTGAGAAGGTCCTCAAAGTATTCCTTCCACCGCCCAATGACGTCTTCAGTCGAAGTCAGCAGCACACCATCTCCACTATATACAGTGCTAGTGGCACACTGCTTTCCCCTTCTGAGTCGCCTGACGGTTTGCCAGAATCTTTTCGGAGCCGACTTAAAGTCACTTTCCAAGGCCTCACCAAACTCCTCCCATACACGGGTTTTTACCTTGGCAACAACTGAAGCCGCAGATCGCTTGGCCTGTCGATACCTGCCAGCTGCCTCTGGTGTCCCACAGGCCAACCATGCCCGGTAGGACTCCTTCTTCAGCTTGACGGCATCTCTCACCTGGGGTGTCCACCACCGGGTTCGAGGATTACCGCCCCGACAGGCACCAACTACCTTACGGCCACAGCTACAGTCAGCCGCTTCAGCAATGGAGGAACGGAACATGGCCCATTCTGAGTCAATGTCCCCCACCTCCCCCGATATCTGGTCAAAGTTCTGACGGAGGTGTGAGTTGAAGATCAATCTGACAGGTTCTTCTGCTAGACGTTCCCAGCAAACCCTCACTATGCGTTTGGGCTTGCCTGGTCTGACCGGCATCTTCCCCCACCACCTGATCCAACTCACCACCAGGTGGTGATCAGTTGACAGCTCAGCTCCTCTCTTTACCCGAGTGTCCAAAACACATGGCCGCAAGTCCGATGACACGACTACAAAGTCAATCATTGAACTGCGGCCTAGGGTGTCCTGGTGCCATGTGCACTTATGGACATCCTTGTGTTCAAACATGGTGTTCGTGATGGACAAACTGTGGTTTGCACAGAAGTCCAAAAACTGAACACCACTCGGGTTCAGATCAGAGAGGCCATTCCTCCCAATCACACCCCTCCAGGTCTCACTGTCATTGCCCACGTGAGCGTTGATGTCCCCCAGTAGGACAATAGAGTCTCCAGAAGGAGCACTTTCAAGCACCCTTCCCAAGGACTCTAAGAAGGCTGGGTACTCTGAACTGCTGTTCGGTGCATAAGCACAGACAACAGTCAGGACCCGTTCCCCAACCCGAAGGCGTAGGGAAGCTACCCTCTCGTCCACCGGAGAAAACCCCAACATACAGGCACCGAGTCGAGGGGCTATGAGAAAGCCCACACCTGCCCGCCGCCTCTCACCATGGGCAACTCCAGAAAAGAATAAAGTCCAGCCCCTCTCAAGGAGATTGGACCCAGAGCCCAAGCTGTGTGTTGAGGTGAGCCCGACTATATCTAGCCGGTATCTCTCAACCTCGCGCACCAACTCAGGCTCCTTCCCCGCCACTGAGGTAACGTTCCAAGTTCCAAAAGTCAGTTTCAGCAACCGAGGATCAGAACGCCAAGGCCCACGCCTTCGGACACTGCCCGATCCACAACGCACCGAACCCCTACTACTGCCCCTCCCATTGGTGGTGGGTCGATGGGAGGGGGGACTCATGTAACTCCTTCGGGCTGGGCCCGGCCGGGCACCATGAGTAAATGCCCGGCCACCAGACGCTCGCTGGCGAGCCCCTCCCCCAGGCCTGGCTCCAGGGTGGGGCCCCGGTAACCCTGTTCCGGGCAGGGTACACAAGTCCTGTTTTTCTGTCTTCATAGGGGTTATTATGGATCACACTTTGTCTGACCTGTCACCTAGGACCAGTTTGCCATGGGAGACCCTACCAGGAGCTTTTGCTCCAGACAACATAGCTCCTAAGATCATTCAAGCACGCAAACCCCTCCACCACGATAAGGTGGTGATCCAAGGAGAGGACTTTTGTAGCAAGCAAGCAAAATTTATTTATATAGCGCTTTTTACAACAGGTGTTGTCACCAAGCAGCTTTACAAAACAAGCAGTATTACAGAGAGAAGAGAAAAGAAGAAAATCCAGGTCCGAGCCCCCATGAGCAAGGAAAAACTCCCGAAAAGAGGAAGAAACACTGAGAGGAACCAAGACTCAGAAGGGGAACCCATCCTCCTACGGTCGACACCGGATAGCAAACATTATTAGTATGAAGTTTCATAGTAAAGTGGGAAAAGAAAAGATCTGAGGGTGAGGACTGCACAGCGCTGTAAAGCAAGAAGCTCAGTGGTGGTCAAACCGGTCCAGAAGGTTGGTGAGCAGCGGCACCAATCAAGGCAGAAGAGGCAACAGCATCAGACGCACAGGATGGGCAGCTGATCAGCTCGGCAGAGAAAGGAAAGAAAAACACAGACTCAGTTCTGTAAAGAGTGGCTGACCACAGATTACAGTAAAACAGAGCAGTAGAGACTCCAGCAGGTCTAGACCTGACAGGGAAGACTAATCACCAAATGCTTGACTGTACAAGTAAGTTTTTAGCCTAGACTTAAAGATTGAGGCTGTGTCTGATTCCTGAACATTAACAGGAGGATTATTCCAGAGCTGGGGGGCTTTGAATGAGATTGTGTCGTTTATTTTAGTCACTGACACGTCTATTAAACTTATTATTTCATTGAAGTATAAACACTTTCACCTCAGGATGGTTTTAGTTTATTCCCAACATATGACTATTGTGTTCTCTCAAAAAACCGCCTGATTACTCGGTCATTGTGAGCTCCTGTTACAGCAGTTGTAAGTTAAATCAGCACAACCAGTGCACATAAAGAAGTAGCAAAAAGCGCTATTTTGAAGTCGTTATTATAATTAGTTTAAATTCAAATGTCAAACAGGTGTGAGAGTAAAAGACTGAGCCCCGCTGTGTCGCTCAGGCTGCACTGCAGTGTCTATTCACAGGCGCGATCCCACTACTGATCAGCACGGGGGCTTTGACCTGCTCCGTTTCCGACCTGGGCCGGTTCACCCCTCCTTAGGCGACCTGGTGGTCCCGAGCTCCCCCAGGGGCACCATATCGATACCGAACTTAGTGCGGACACCCAATCGGCATAGTCCAATACAGCCCAGAAGCCCTGAGCTCAAACGGTCCGCCAGCCTCAGCCCCCCAGTAACTTGGATTACAGGCGCGCGCCACCGCGCCCGGCGAGAGCAGAGCGGATCTGAAGTGCTTTTAACCAGCACACTGAAAACACTCACCGCCCTCTGGTGGACGAAGTAGGAACTACAGAAACCATAAGAGTCTCTCCCAGAGAGCCCCGATAAAAAAGACTGAGCGCTTCATTGGGAGATTTTTTTCTGATTGTACATCTGTTTCACTGAATTCTCTTCCTCAACCCAGAAGAGTCATATTCCTCATCAGTGAGTCAGTCTTCAACTTGCAGATACAGTGTGGAGCTTCTGTATTTCACAGTGGTAGATGGCAACTTAGCGCTTGGCTGTTTTCACCTAACAGGGTCAGTTCTGGAAATTTGGCTGCTTTTTGTTAAATACAACAAAAGACCCTAATAAAAGCTATATAGTCATATTTTCTGTATTGTTGTGAGTTTCCAAAATGCTCCTAAACGTAAATGTGTTAAAACTATAGTACTTGGGTATTGTAGGTTCTCAAACATAGATTTTATACTGTCTTTAATTAAAGAGAAATTCCATGTAATTTTCTAAATGTCTGCATAATTCAGTCCTTGATATGAACAAACTCATTACAGCAGTTTTATTTGAAATGGTTCATTGTAGAGAAACGTACTGAAATGGATGTGTTTAGTAATGGTGGATCTAGGACCTGCAATGTCTACGGGTATTTAGGCAACATTACTGGCTGTCTAATGTGACCAGTGGACCAAGACGTGTGTATTTATATGTGATGTTTAAAGCAGTAAAATTGTGGTACATCCAAAGAATCAATATTTCTTTGGGCTGTGTTTTTCTGCTAAAAGCTCTGCATGTATGTCTCCTCTCTGCAAGGGATTTAAAAATGTGCTTTTCTCCAATGCATTGTCTAAAAAACATTGCAAAACAACGTTTCAAGCATTCAGCAACATGCTCTTCATCATTACTGTGGTGTACATTTTAGAGGAATGAAACTCTTTAGATGTCTGCTTCCCGTCTCCATCTCTGTAACCAGCTCTGACTTTCTGTTTCTCTAGAAAAGTGCATTTCACATCAAAACACTATGATGACATTGAACTTTTAAGGATATAATCATTAACAACTTTTGAAAAATCTGCTGAACGCACATCTAAATTGTTTTATTAGTTAAAGTGGAATACTTTGTCTTCAACAATGAGAAAGTGTTTTTATCATATAAGAAGCGTATATGTTAAAAACCATACAGTACAAGCCGAACTCCAAAGCTGGTTTTCAATGCAGGGCCTTCTGTGGGCTTGAGGCTCTTACACTTTCTGTAGAGGTTTCTGGCCTTGCCTTTCACGCAGGGACATTTCTCCAGATTCCCTGACACTTTTTATATTTTTATGCACTGTAGATGATGCAGTACCTAAAATCTTTTCAATGTCTGGCTGGAGAACATTTATCTTAAACTGCTGGACTTCTTTGCTCGTGCATTTTTGGCAGCATGGTGAGCTACAATCAATCCTTGCTTATATGGTGTTAGGTCATCAATTGCCATGTCCCAAGTTTTTTAAAATATGTGGCAGGCAACAAAATCAGCTTATATTTACAAAAAACAATGAATTTGACGACATGAAACATTACATTTCTTCTCTTTGTACTGTTTTTGTTCACACACAAGTAGAAGTATATTCATAAATCATTACTGACTGTTTTTATTTGCATTGGAAATTTTACCAATTTTTAATTGAGTTTGTAAAATCCTGTGTAAATGAATAAAATAAGTCACTGCATTTGGCTGAAATAATAAAAATTCTGATCTTAACTAAAGTTGATATATTTTAAACAAACATCTGTGATTGATGGAATCCAGCATATTGAATGCACTGCCAAACTAATCACAACTCAGTCTGCTCCCAATATTCCTCCATCCTCTTTTCATTGTGTCTTTTTTATTCATTCTTTCTTCTCTGCAGAGATTTGAACCATCTTCTTTCTATATACTGTCTTTCTGACTGATTAAGCTTCTTGTACTTTTGGTGCTACTGAGTTAAATGTGATCAAATGTTAGAATGATGTTGAATTTTGCTCACATGCAACACGATTTTACACAGTAGCTTATTAATAAAAAGCCTGTAGATTTAGAAATAGTGAGAAACCAGCCATTAGGGGTGTACTTTGTGTACTTCTGGTGCCGGTCCCAAGCCCGGATAAATGGTGAGGGTTGCGTCAGGAAGGGCATCCGGCGTAAAACTTGTGCCAAAACTATCATGTGGTTCACAAATATGATTGCCATACCGGATCGGTCGAGGCCCGTGTTAAAAACGAACGCCTCCGCTGCTGTTGACCAGCAGGGTGCCGGTGGAAATTGGACTACTGTAGGTCGAAGACCATCAAAGAGGAGAGGAGGAAGGCGGGTTAGAAGGCAGTGAGAGAGAAGGAAAGGCAGGAGTGTGGAGGTTACAGTAGGGACTCTGAACATAGGGACAATGACTGGTAAAGGCAGAGAGCTTGCAGACATGATGGAGAGAAAGAAAGTAGATATTCTGTGTGTCCAGGAGACCAGATGGAAAGGAAGTAAGGCCAGGAACTTTGGAGGTGGATTCAAACTGTTCTATCATGGTGTAGAGAGGAAGAGAAATGGAGTAGGGATAATCCTAAAGGAACAGCTTGTGAAAAGTGTTCTGGATGTAAAGAGAGTGTCAGACAGGATCATGAGCCTGAAGTTGGAGGTTGATGGTGTGATTTTGAATGTGGTCAGTTCATATGCACCACAGGTTGGATGTCAGTTAGAGGAGAAAGAGGAATTTTGGAGTAAGATGGATGAAGTGGTACATGGTATCCCTAGAGAGGAGAGATTAGTAATTGGTGCAGACTTCAATGGACATGTTGGTGAAGGGAACAGAGGGGATGAAGAGGTGCTGGGTATGTATGGTGTGAAAGACAGAAATGCGGAAGGTCAGATGGTTGTAGATTTTGCAAAGAGAATGGAAATGGCTGTGGTGAACACGTATTTTCAGAAGAGGGAAGAACACAGGGTGACATACAAGAGTGGAGGGAGGTGCACACAGGTGGAATATATCCTTAGCAGGAGATGCCACCTAAAGGAGATTGCCCCTACACGGTCTCCATTAGTTGCTGTGCACTGTGTGAGGGTGTGCCAAACTTGTTGGTAACATAACAGAGAAAAGGCGTGGAATTCCAATGAGGCATTTCAGGCAGCTGAGAACAGTGGTTTCTGTGACAGAGTTTGGGCTTTATAACTTAGCAGACTGCACAAAAAGCTGCATAACACACTACAGTAAAGAGGGAAACTGGGAAAGCATATATAGGTCCCCCTTAAAGTCTCCTATGTCTCCAAAATTAAATAGTTCTGTCTTACCTAACATTTTTACAAAGACTGGGAATTCAGTAACCTTGTTACCAAGACATTTTGATTTGGTTTGACCGAGATGATTAAGTGTGTGCATTTTCTTTCCTTACGGTGAAAACACCAGATGACTCCATCTGTTGGTATAACATGGTACTGGAGAAAGTACAGTTTGAGCACATCAGCAAAGCTGAAGCATATGCAAGACTTGGAATGGACAGAAACACCATTGTATCTCAGGCCCCAATTGCTGAACTTGCAGCAACCAATCCAGATGTGTTCAAATCACTGAAGGCAAGTTTCAAAAGAAAGGACAGCCTCAAACGGTTTGCAGACACATGCAGGAGTTTCTGTGAGCAGGAGCCCACTGCTACTGCAATTCTCAAAAAAAAAAGAAGAAGATGGATCCTTGCTGGATATTTATAAGAGTTAATCAGCAAAGCTGTGTTTTTCTCATGGTATTTTACAGAGGCATTACCGATCTTATTTAGTTTGTGTTCAGTTTATGTAACCAGTACAGGTAATGTATGTCTCAAATGCCTGAAATGTTACTGTGAAATATGTTTATTCAGCAGTTTGTTTTATTACCTTTTTTTGTTTGTTTCTTTTATTATTTTGAGAGCTTTGGTATGTGACACCAGTTCCTCTAAGTGCACTATTTATATTCAAAATAATAAAGAATTCATGCCTAATTAATGGCTTACTTCCTCTGTCATTTCATCATCAGCTCAACATTATTAAAGAAGGAATATTTCTTCGCTTTACTTTGAGGGCCACAAACATCATGAACTCATGAAGAAGTAACGATTTAGCAATGCTTAACATCCTTGTTCTGTGAAGTGTTGGCTAACTGTTACGTTTTTACCACAGTTTACATGATGAATGAAGACCTGTATGAACATCATGAATAACTCATGTCACCTGATGATATTTATAACTTAATAACTACATGAATTAATATATTGCTCATGCATTAAAGCATGCATGAGGCATGCTTACTTTATGCATATTCATGATGACTCATGATGTATTACATGTATAAGTTAATAATTACTCACTCATGAAATAATGTATGAATTAATGCCATTTCATGTACCCTGATTGTAAAGTGTTACCGAATAGCTTAGCTAGCTCAGGTCATGAGTGGAAAGTGTTGTTCGAATGCTTCTGTCTGGTTCACCAAACTGACCAATCCTGCTTTAGAATGAGGTTAGGACCGCCCACGGAATTAACATACGGGCGGAGAAATACATAAATAAATACATGTAGAAATGTGGAAATATGAAAATAAATATATATTAAAATGCATCAATAAATAAACAAACGAATAATTAAATAAATAAATGAATAAATCAATACATGTAGTAATACAGAAAAAGCCCAAATAAATGTTGATACGTGGAAATGTATAAATAAATTAAAAACATTTATTTTTAGTGTGCCCTGGTTCATGACAAAAAAAGGTATCATTTGTTTATTTATTTATAAATGTATTTATTTATTTATACTTTTGTCGTGTTTGGTCCTGCATAAAAGACGCCCCTGGAGAAAAATGAAACAAACACAGCAGAGCCGCTAAACTCCTAACATCACAGTTAAACTGCTGAACTGCAGCTTTTGCCATCACTGCTCTCTCACTACGAAGGTCCACATTAGTGACGTAGCAGCATTTTATTCCAGCGTTGCCGTGGAGACCGCAGCGTCACATTGCTTATAAGCATGTCTGCGTTTTAAGCCCCATTGTGACGTAAGCGAAACGGAACGCGGTGCGATCTGAAACGCTGAGAAAGGATCTGATGTTCCGTCGTTCACCGACACCTGCGGCGCTGAGCTGCGACTTTCTGCGCTCTCGAAGCGTTTTTGTTGTTTTTTTTCCGCAGAAACCTGTCCGCGCCTCCACTCTCCCCTCCGGGCTGGTGGAGCTCCGCTTTCTGCGACCCGTGCTGTTCGTGGCTGGAGCCAAATTTCGTTTTTCTTGTAAGTTTGGAAATCGACGGAGAAGAAGGACGAGCGTCGAGGAAAAGACCGAGGTAAAAATGCCCAATTGTTTATTTAACTACACATAGCCTGTTTGAACTCTACAATAACCAGCATCACAAATTCATTTTTAATGGTCAGATTTGGATCGATACTTTTAAAGAAACACGAAAAAACTGAGACGGAGCTGTTAGCTAACTAGCTAGTCAACTAGGCTACCGTTAAATCTGAACGGAATTTAGCTAATATTAGCTCATTAGTTAATAATAGTTCAAGTCCAGCCAATGAGACGTGGATAGAGTGGCTTAAAACCATCTTTCAGTAAAAGTTATATTACCTTGGAGTAGTAAAGACACCAGTAGAAGTAGCTATAGCCACTTGAGTGGAAAGACCGCGGTCAGAACATCTGGACTTAGAAAAAGCTCGCTCGCGCTATCTACACAAAGTTCAAGTGCGCGTATAGACCACGTTTTACGGTAACAGCTCGCGCTTTCAGTACAGATGTTTAAAATGGGAAAAAACTTGTCTTACAGCCTAATAAAGACGACTAAACCAAGTCTAATACATACATGTACCAGAAATAAAATATGTGGAGCAGTAAAACACGTTAGAAATGAACATATTAACTGTTTAGACAGTTAATTAGACAGTCTGTACAGTGTCTATTCGGCTCTATACAGACCACAATTTGAAGTCCTATAAAATAGTTGGATCAGAGTATTATCATATCAGATTACCATAATCCCAAAGAAAACTCTATAATGTGCTCATGGTATGAGTAGCAATTGATTTTACTGTAGGAATTTGAAGTAATGGGATAGCAAACTTGTGAAAAATTTGGAGTCCTATAAAACAGGCAGATCAGAGTATTATCATATCAAGCCATGATAATCCTGAAGACCACTCACTCATGTACTCATGGTATGAGAACCAAGTGATTTTACTGTAGGAATTTGAAGTAATGGGATAGTAAACTTGTGAAAAGTGTGTATTCGGTTATATAATAAAAACATTTTGGAGTCCCATGAAACAGGCAAATCAGAGTATTATCATATCAGATTACCATAATTCCAAATAACACTGTGTAATGTACTCATGATATCAGTACCAAGTACTTTTAGTGTAGGAATTTGGAGTAATTGGGTAGCAAACTTGTGAAAAGTGTCTATTTGGTTCTGTATAGACCACAAATTGAAGTCCTATAAAACAGGCAGATCAAAGTACTATCATATCAGATTACGATCATCCCAAAGAACCCTGTATAATGTACTCATGCTATGAGTACCAAGTACTTTTACTGTCAGAATTTGGAGTAATGGGATAGCAAACTTGAGAAAAGTGCTAATTCGGTTCTACAATAAACACAATTTGGAGTCCTATAAAATAGTTGGATCAGAGTATTATCATATCACACCACCATACTCCTGAAGAAGACTCTCTCGTGTACTCATGGTATGAGTACCTAATGATTTTGCTGTGGGAATGTGAAGTAATGGGATAACAAACTTGTGAAAAGTTCTGTTTGGTTCTGTATAGACCACCAGTTGGAGTCCCATAAAACAGGCGGATCCGAGTATTATCATATCAGATTACCGTAATCCCAAAGAACATTGGATAATGTTCTCATGGTATGAGTACCAAGTCATATTACTGTAGGATTTGGACTAATGGGGTAGCAAACTTGTGAAAAGTGTCTATTCGGTTCTGTATAGACCACAAATTGAAGTCCCATAAAACAGGCAGATCAAAGTACTATCATATCAGATTACCACAGTCCGAAAGAACCCTGTATAATGTTCTCATGGTATGAGTACCAAGTACTTTTGCTGTATGAACTTTGAGTAATGGGGTAGCAAACTTGTGAAAAGTGTCTATTCGGTTCTGTATAGACCACAAATTGAAGTCCCATAAAACAGGCAAATCAGATTATTATCATATCAGATTACCATAATCCCAAAGAACACTGTACAATGTACTCATGCTTTGAGTACCAACTACTTTTACTGTCAGAATTTGGAGTAATGGGATAGCAAACTTGAGAAAAGTGCTAATTCGGTTCTACAATAAACACAATTTGGAGTCCTATAAAATAGTTGGATCAGAGTATTATCATATCACACGACCATACTCCTGAAGAAGACTCTCTCGTGTACTCATGGTATGAGTACCTATTGATTTTGCTGTGGGAATGTGAAGTAATGGGATAACAAACTTGTGAAAAGTTCTGTTTGGTTCTGTATAGACCACCAGTTGGAGTCCCATAAAACAGGCGGATCCGAGTATTATCATATCAGATTACCGTAATCCCAAAGAACATTGGATAATGTTCTCATGGTATGAGTACCAAGACATATTACTGTAGGATTTGGACTAATGGGGTGGCAAACTTGTGAAAAGTGTCTATTCGGATCTGTATAGACCACAAATTGAAGTCCCATAAAACAGGCAGATCAAAGTACTATCATATCAGATTACTGTAATCCCAAAGAACCCTGTATGATGTTCTCATGGTATGAGTACCAAGTACTTTTACTGTAGGAATTTGAAGTAATGGGATAGCAAACTTGTGAGAAGTGTGAATTTGGTTCTATAATAAACACAATTTGGAGTACTATAAAACAGGCAGATCAGAGAATTATCATATCGGATTACCATAATCCCAAAGAACACTGTAAAATGTACTCATGCTATGAGAACCAAGTACTTTTACTGTCAGAATTTGGAGTAATGGGATAGCAAAGTGTTGAAAAGTGTGAATTTGGTTCTATAATAAACACAATTAGGAGTCCTATAAAACAGGCAGATCAGAGTATTATCATATGAGGCCATGATAATCCTGAAGACCACTCACTCATGTACTCATGGTATGAGAACCAAGTGATTTTACTGTAGGAATTTGAAGTAATGGGATAGTAAACTTGTGAAAAGTGTGTATTCGGTTCTATAATAAAAACATTTTGGAGTCCCATGAAACAGGCAAATCAGAGTATTATCATATCAGATTACCATAATCCCAAATAACACTGTGTAATGTACTCATGCTATGAGTACCAAGTACTTTTAGTGTAGGAATTTGGAGTAATTGGGTAGCAAACTTGTGAAAAGTGTCTATTTGGTTCTGTATAGACCACAAATTGAAGTCCCAATAAACAGGCAGATCAAAGTACTATCATATCAGATTACGATCATCCGAAAGAACCCTGTATATTGTTCTCATGGTATGAGTACCAAGTACTTTTACTGTAGGAACTTTGAGTAATGGGGTAGCAAACTTGTGAAAAGTGTCTATTCGGTTCTGTATAGACCACAAATTGAAGTCCCATAAAACAGGCAAATCAGACTATTATCATATCAGATTACCACAGTCCCAAAGAACACTGCATAATGTTCTCATTGTATGAGTACCAATTGATTTTACTGTAGGAATTTGAAGTAATGGGATAGTATACTTGTGAAAATTGTATATTTGGTTCTGTATAGACCAAATTTGGAGTCTCATAAAAATGGCAAATCAGAGTATCCTATCAGATTACTGTAATCCCAAAGAACACTGAATAATGTACTCATGCTATGAGTACCAATTGATTTTGCTGTAGGAATTTGGAGTAATGGGATAGCAAATTTGTGAAAAGTGTGAATTTGGTTCTATAATAAACACAATTTGGAGTCCTATAAAACAGGCAAATCAGAGTATTATCATATCAGATTACCATAATCCCAAATAACACTGTGTAATGTACTCATGCTATGAGTACCTAGTACTTTTAGTGTAGGAATTTGTTGTAATGGGGTAGCAAACTTGTGAAAAGTGTCTATTCGGTTCTGTATAGACCACAAATTGAAGTCCCATAAAACAGGCAGATCAAAGTACTATCATATCAGATTACAATCATCCCAAAGAACCCTGTATGATGTTCTCATGATATGAGTACCAAGTACTTTTACTGTAGGAATTTGAAGTAATGGGATAGCAAACTTGTGAGAAGTGTGAATTTGGTTCTATAATAAACACAATTTGGAGTACTATAAAACAGGCAGATCAGAGAATTATCATATCGGATTACCATAATCCCAAAGAACACTGTACAATGTACTCATGCTATGAGAACCAAGTACTTTTACTGTCAGAATTTGGAGTAATGGGATAGCAAATTGTTGAAAAGTGTGAATTTGGTTCTATAATAAACACAATTTGGAGTCCTATAAAACAGGCAGATCAGAGTATTATCATATGAGGCCATGATAATCCTGAAGACCACTCACTCATGTACTCATGGTATGAGAACCAAGTGATTTTACTGTAGGAATTTGAAGTAATGGGATAGTAAACTTGTGAAAAGTGTGTATTCGGTTCTATAATAAAAACATTTTGGAGTCCCATGAAACAGGCAAATCAGAGTATTATCATATCAGATTACCATAATCCCAAATAACACTGTGTAATGTACTCATGCTATGAGTACCAAGTACTTTTAGTGTAGGAATTTGGAGTAATTGGGTAGCAAACTTGTGAAAAGTGTCTATTTGGTTCTGTATAGACCACAAATTGAAGTCCCATAAAACAGGCAGATCAAAGTACTATCATATCAGATTACTGTAATCCCAAAGAACCCTGTATAATGTTCTCATGGTATGAGTACCAAGTACTTTTGCTGTATGAACTTTGAGTAATGGGGTAGCAAACTTGTGAAAAGTGTCTATTCGGTTCTGTATAGACCACAAATTGAAGTCCCATAAAACAGGCAAATCAGATTATTATCATATCAGATTACCATAATCCCAAAGAACACTGTACAATGTACTCATGCTTTGAGTACCAACTACTTTTACTGTCAGAATTTGGAGTAATGGGATAGCAAACTTGAGAAAAGTTCTAATTCGGTTCTACAATAAACACAATTTGGAGTCCTATAAAATAGTTGGATCAGAGTATTATCATATCACACCACCATACTCCTGAAGAAGACTCTCTCGTGTACTCATGGTATGAGTACCTAATGATTTTGCTGTGGGAATGTGAAGTAATGGGATAACAAACTTGTGAAAAGTTCTGTTTGGTTCTTTATAGACCACCAGTTGGAGTCCCATAAAACAGGCGGATCCGAGTATTATCATATCAGATTACCGTAATCCCAAAGAACACTGGATAATGTTCTCATGGTATGAGTACCAAGTCATATTACTGTAGGATTTGGACTAATGGGGTAGCAAACTTGTGAAAAGTGTCTATTCGGTTCTGTATAGACCACAAATTGAAGTCCCATAAAACAGGCAGGTCAAAGTACTATCATATCAGATTACGATCATCCCAAAGAACCCTGTATGATGTTCTCATGGTATGAGTACCAAGTACTTTTACTGTAGGAATTTGAAGTAATGGGATAGCAAACTTGTGAGAAGTGTGAATTTGGTTCTATAATAAACACAATTTGGAGTACTATAAAACAGGCAGATCAGAGAATTATCATATCGGATTACCATAATCCCAAAGAACACTGTACAATGTACTCATGCTATGAGAACCAAGTACTTTTACTGTCAGAATTTGGAGTAATGGGATAGCAAAGTGTTGAAAAGTGTGAATTTGGTTCTATAATAAACACAATTTGGAGTCCTATAAAACAGGCAGATCAGAGTATTATCATATGAGGCCATGATAATCCTGAAGACCACTCACTCATGTACTCATGGTATGAGAACCAAGTGATTTTACTGTAGGAATTTGAAGTAATGGGATAGTAAACTTGTGAAAAGTGTGTATTCGGTTCTATAATAAAAACATTTTGGAGTCCCATGAAACAGGCAAATCAGAGTATTATCATATCAGATTACCATAATCCCAAATAACACTGTGTAATGTACTCATGCTATGAGTACCAAGTACTTTTAGTGTAGGAATTTGGAGTAATTGGGTAGCAAACTTGTGAAAAGTGTCTATTTGGTTCTGTATAGACCACAAATTGAAGTCCCATAAAACAGGCAGATCAAAGTACTATCATATCAGATTACGATCATCCCAAAGAACCCTGTATAATGTTCTCATGGTATGAGTACCAAGTACTTTTACTGTAGGAACTTTGAGTAATGGGGTAGCAAACTTGTGAAAAGTGTCTATTCGGTTCTGTATAGACCACAAATTGAAGTCCCATAAAACAGGCAAATCAGACTATTATCATATCAGATTACCACAGTCCCAAAGAACACTGCATAATGTTCTCATTGTATGAGTACCAATTGATTTTACTGTAGGAATTTGAAGTAATGGGATAGTATACTTGTGAAAATTGTATATTTGGTTCTGTATAGACCAAATTTGGAGTCTCATAAAAATGGCAAATCAGAGTATCCTATCAGATTACTGTAATCCCAAAGAACACTGAATAATGTACTCATGCTATGAGTACCAATTGATTTTGCTGTAGGAATTTGGAGTAATGGGATAGCAAAGTTGTGAAAAGTGTGAATTTGGTTCTATAATAAACACAATTTGGAGTCCTATAAAACAGGCAAATCAGAGTATTATCATATCAGATTACCATAATCCCAAATAACACTGTGTAATGTACTCATGCTATGAGTACCAAGTACTTTTAGTGTAGGAATTTGGTGTAATGGGGTAGCAAACTTGTGAAAAGTGTCTATTCGGTTCTGTATAGACCACAAATTGAAGTCCCAATAAACAGGGCAGATCAAGTACTATCATATCAGATTACGATCAGTCTCAAAGAACCCTGTATAATGTTCTCATGGTATGAGTACCAAGTTACTTTTACTGTAGGAACTTTGAAGTAATGGGATAGCATAACTTGTGAAAAGTGTCTATTCGGTTCTGTATAGACCATAAACTTGAAGTCTCATAAAACATGGCAAATAAGACTATTATCATATCAGATTACCACAGTCCCAAAGAACACTGCATAATGTTCTCATTGTATGAGTAACAATTGATTTTACTGTAGGAATTTGAAGTAATGGGATAGTATACTTGTGAAAATTGTATATTTGGTTCTGTATAGACCACAATTTGGAGTCCTATAAAACAGGCAGATCAGGGTATCATATCAGATTACTGTAATCCCAAAGAACACTGAATAATGTACTCATGTTATGAGTACCAATTGATTTTGCTGTAGGAATGTGGAGTAATGGGATAGCAAAGTTGTGAAAAGTGTGAATTTGGTTCTATAATAAACACAATTTGGAGTCCTATAAAACAGGCAAATCAGAGTATTATTATATCAGATTACCATAATCCCAAATAACACTGTGTAATGTACTCATGCTATGAGTACCTAGTACTTTTAGTGTAGGAATTTGGTGTAATGGGGTAGCAAACTTGTGACAAGTGTCTATTCGGTTCTGTATAGACCACAAATTGAAGTCCCAATAAACAGGGAAATCAGAGTATTATCATATCAGATTACCACAGTCTCAAAGAACACTGTATAATGTTCTCATGATATGAGTACCAATTTATTTTACTGTAGGAATTTGAAGTAATGGGATAGTATACTTGTGAAAAGTGTCCATTTGGTTCTGTATAGACTAAACTTGGAGTCTCATAAAAATTGCAAATGAGAGTATCGTATCAGATTGCTGTAATCCCAAAGAACACTGAATAATGTACGCATGCTATGAGTACCAATTGGTTTTGCTGTAGGAATTTGAAGTAATGGGATAGCAAACTTGTGAGAAGTGTGAATTTGGTTCTATAATAAACACAATTTGGAGTACTATAAAACAGGCAGATCAGAGAATTATCATATCGGATTACCATAATCCCAAAGAACACTGTACAATGTACTCATGCTATGAGAACCAAGTACTTTTACTGTCAGAATTTGGAGTAATGGGATAGCAAAGTGTTGAAAAGTGTGAATTTGGTTCTATAATAAACACAATTTGGAGTCCTATAAAACAGGCAGATCAGAGTATTATCATATGAGGCCATGATAATCCTGAAGAACACTCACTCATGTACTCATGGTATGAGAACCAAGTGATTTTACTGTAGGAATTTGAAGTAATGGGATAGTAAACTTGTGAAAAGTGTGTATTCGGTTCTATAATAAAAACAATTTGGAGTCCCATGAAACAGGCAAATCAGAGTATTATCATATCAGATTACCATAATCTCAAATAACACTGTGTAATGTACTCATGCTATGAGTACCAAGTACTTTTAGTGTAGGAATTTGGAGTAATTGGGTAGCAAACTTGTGAAAAGTGTCTATTTGGTTCTGTATAGACCACAAATTGAAGTCCCATAAAACAGGCAGATCAAAGTACTATCATATCAGATTACCACAGTCCCAAAGAACCCTGTATAATGTTCTCATGGTATGAGTACCAAGTACTTTTACTGTAGGAACTTTGAGTAATGGGGTAGCAAACTTGTGAAAAGTGTCTATTCGGTTCTGTATAGACCACAAATTGAAGTCCCATAAAACAGGCAAATCAGACTATTATCATATCAGATTACCACAATCCCAAAGAACACTGCATAATGTTCTCATTGTATGAGTACCAATTGATTTTACTGTAGGAATTTGAAGTAATGGGATAGTATACTTGTGAAAATTGTATATTTGGTTCTGTATAGACCAAATTTGGAGTCTCATAAAAATGGCAAATCAGAGTATCCTATCAGATTACTGTAATCCCAAAGAACACTGAATAATGTACTCATGCTATGAGTACCAATTGATTTTGCTGTAGGAATTTGGAGTAATGGGATAGCAAAGTTGTGAAAAGTGTGAATTTGGTTCTATAATAAACACAATTTGGAGTCCTATAAAACAGGCAAATCAGAGTATTATCATATCAATTTACCATAATCCCAAATAACACTGTGTAATGTACTCATGCTATGAGTATCAAGTACTTTTAGTGTAGGAATTTGGTGTAATGGGGTAGCAAACTTGTGAAAAGTGTCTATTCGGTTCTGTATAGACCACAAATTGAAGTCCCAATAAACAGCGAAATCAGAGTATTATCATATCAGATTACCACAGTCTCAAAGAACACTGTATAATGTTCTCATGATATGAGTACCAATTTATTTTACTGTAGGAATTTGAAGTAATGGGATAGTATACTTGTGAAAAGTGTCCATTTGGTTCTGTATAGACTAAACTTGGAGTCTCATAAAAATTGCAAATGAGAGTATCGTATCACATTACTGTAATCCCAAAGAACACTGAATAATGTACGCATGCTATGAGTACCAATTGGTTTTGCTGTAGGAATTTGGTGTAATGGGATAGTACAGTTGTGAAAAGTGTGAATTCGGTTCCTTAATAAACACAATTTGGAGTCCTATAAAACAGGCAAATCAGAGTATTATCATATCAAATTACCATAATCCCAAATAACACTGTACAATGTACTCATGCTATGAGTACCAAGAACTTTTAATGTCAGAATTTGGAGTAATGGGATAGCAAACTTGAGAAAAGTGCTAATTCGGTTCTACAATAAACACAATTTGGAGTCCTAAAAAATAGTTGGATCAGAGTATTATCATATCACACCACCATACTCCTGAAGAAGACTCTCTCGTGTACTCATGGTATGAGTACCTAATGATTTTGCTGTGGGAATGTGAAGTAATGGGATAACAAACTTGTGAAAAGTTCTGTTTGGTTCTTTATAGACCACCAGTTGGAGTCCCATAAAACAGGCGGATCCGAGTATTATCATATCAGATTACCGTAATCCCAAAGAACATTGGATAATGTTCTCATGGTATGAGTACCAAGTCATATTACTGTAGGATTTGGACTAATGGGGTAGCAAACTTGTGAAAAGTGTCTATTCGGTTCTGTATAGACCACAATATGAAGTCCCATAAAACAGGCAGATCAAAGTACTATCATATCAGATTACGATCATCCCAAAGAACCCTGTATGATGTTCTCATGGTATGAGTACCAAGTACTTTTACTGTAGGAATTTGAAGTAATGGGATAGCAATCTTGTGAGAAGTGTGAATTTGGTTCTATAATAAACACAATTTGGAGTACTATAAAACAGGCAGATCAGAGTATTATCATTTGAGGCCATGATAATCCTGAAGACCACTCACTCATGTACTCATGGTATGAGAACCAAGTGATTTTACTGTAGGAATTTGAAGTAATGGGATAGTAAACTTGTGCAAAGTGTGTATTCGGTTCTATAATAAAAACATTTTGGAGTCCCATGAAACAGGCAAATCAGAGTATTATCATATCAGATTACCATAATCCCAAATAACACTGTGTAATGTACTCATGCTATGAGTACCAAGTACTTTTAGTGTAGGAACTTTGAGTAATGGGGTAGCAAACTTGTGAAAAGTGTCTATTCGGTTCTGTATAGACCACAAATTGAAGTCCCATAAAACAGGCAAATCAGACTATTATCATATCAGATTACCACAGTCCCAAAGAACACTGCATAATGTTCTCATTGTATGAGTACCAATTGATTTTACTGTAGGAATTTGAAGTAATGGGATAGTATACTTGTGAAAATTGTATATTTGGTTCTGTATAGACGAAATTTGGAGTCTCATAAAAATGGCAAATCAGAGTATCCTATCAGATTACTGTAATCCCAAAGAACACTGAATAATGTACTCATGCTATGAGTACCAATTGATTTTGCTGTAGGAATTTGGAGTAATGGGATAGCAAAGTTGTGAAAAGTTTGAATTTGGTTCTATAATAAACACAATTTGGAGTCCTATAAAACAGGCAAATCAGAGTATTATCATATCAGATTACCATAATCCCAAATAACACTGTGTAATGTACTCATGCTATGAGTACCAAGTACTTTTAGTGTAGGAATTTGGTGTAATGGGGTAGCAAACTTGTGACAAGTGTCTATTCGGTTCTGTATAGACCAAAAATTGAAGTCCCATAAAACAGGCAAATCAGACTATTATCATATCAGATTACCACAATCCCAAAGAACACTGCATAATGTTCTCATTGTATGAGTACCAACTGATTTTACTGTAGGAATTTGAAGTAATGGGATAGTATACTTGTGAAAAGTGTCCATTTGGTTCTGTATAGACTAAACTTGGAGTCTCATAAAAATTGCAAAGGAGAGTATCGTATCACATTACTGTAATCCCAAAGAACACTGAATAATGTACGCATGCTATGAGTACCAATTGGTTTTGCTGTAGGAATTTGGAGTAATGGGATAGTAAATTTGTGAAAAGTGTGAATTCGGTTCCTTAATAAACACAATTTGGAGTCCTATAAAACAGGCAAATCAGAGTATTATCATATCAAATTACCATAATCCCAAAGAACACTGTACAGTGTACTCATGCTATGAGTTCCAAGTACTTTTACTGTCAGAATTTGGAGTAATGGGATAGCAAACTTGAGAAAAGTGCTAATTCGGTTCTACAATAAACACAATTTGGAGTCCTATAAAATAGTTGGATCAGAGTATTATCATATCACACCACCATACTCCTGAAGAAGACTCTCTCGTGTACTCATGGTATGAGTACCTAATGATTTTGCTGTGGGAATGTGAAGTAATGGGATAACAAACTTGTGAAAAGTTCTGTTTGGTTCTGTATAGACCACCAGTTGGAGTCCCATAAAACAGGCGGATCCGAGTATTATCATATCAGATTACCGTAATCCCAAAGAACATTGGATAATGTTCTCATGGTATGAGTACCAAGTCATATTACTGTAGGATTTGGACTAATGGGGTAGCAAACTTGTGAAAAGTGTCTATTCGGTTCTGTATAGACCACAAATTGAAGTCCCATAAAACAGGCAGATCAAAGTACTATCATATCAGATTACGATCATCCCAAAGAACCCTGTATGATGTTCTCATGGTATGAGTACCAAGTACTTTTACTGTAGGAATTTGAAGTAATGGGATAGCAAACTTGTGAGAAGTGTGAATTTGGTTCTATAATAAACACAATTTGGAGTACTATAAAACAGGCAGATCAGAGAATTATCATATCGGATTACCATAATCCCAAAGAACACTGTACAATGTACTCATGCTATGAGAACCAAGTACTTTTACTGTCAGAATTTGGAGTAATGGGATAGCAAAGTGTTGAAAAGTGTGAATTTGGTTCTATAATAAACACAATTTGGAGTCCTATAAAACAGGCAGATCAGAGTATTATCATATGAGGCCATGATAATCCTGAAGACCACTCACTCATGTACTCATGGTATGAGAACCAAGTGATTTTACTGTAGGAATTTGAAGTAATGGGATAGTAAACTTGTGAAAAGTGTGTATTCGGTTCTATAATAAAAACATTTTGGAGTCCCATGAAACAGGCAAATCAGAGTATTATCATATCAGATTACCATAATCCCAAATAACACTGTGTAATGTACTCATGCTATGAGTACCAAGTACTTTTAGTGTAGGAATTTGGAGTAATTGGGTAGCAAACTTGTGAAAAGTGTCTATTTGGTTCTGTATAGACCACAAATTGAAGTCCCATAAAACAGGCAAATCAGACTATTATCATATCAGATTACCACAGTCCCAAAGAACACTGCATAATGTTCTCATTGTATGAGTACCAATTGATTTTACTGTAGGAATTTGAAGTAATGGGATAGTATACTTGTGAAAATTGTATATTTGGTTCTGTATAGACCAAATTTGGAGTCTCATAAAAATGGCAAATCAGAGTATCCTATCAGATTACTGTAATCCCAAAGAACACTGAATAATGTACTCATGCTATGAGTACCAATTGATTTTGCTGTAGGAATTTGGAGTAATGGGATAGCAAAGTTGTGAAAAGTGTGAATTTGGTTCTATAATAAACACAATTTGGAGTCCTATAAAACAGGCAAATCAGAGTATTATCATATCAGATTACCATAATCCCAAATAACACTGTGTAATGTACTCATGCTATGAGTACCAAGTACTTTTAGTGTAGGAATTTGGTGTAATGGGGTAGCAAACTTTTGAAAAGTGTCTATTCGGTTCTGTATAGACCACAAATTGAAGTCCCAATAAACAGGGAAATCAGAGTATTATCATATCAGATTACCACAGTCTCAAAGAACACTGTATAATGTTCTCATGATATGAGTACCAATTTATTTTACTGTAGGAATTTGAAGTAATGGGATAGTATACTTGTGAAAAGTGTCCATTTGGTTCTGTATAGACTAAACTTGGAGTCTCATAAAAATTGCAAATGAGAGTATCGTATCAGATTACTGTAATCCCAAAGAACACTGAATAATGTACGCATGCTATGAGTACCAATTGGTTTTGCTGTAGGAATTTGGAGTAATGGGATAGCAAAGTTGTGAAAAGTGTGAATTCGGTTCCTTAATAAACACAATTTGGAGTCCCTATAAAACAGGCAAATCAGAGTATTATCATATCAAATTACCATAATCCCAAAGAACACTGTACAATGTACTCATGCTATGAGTACCAAGTACTTTTACTGTCAGAATTTGGAGTAATGGGATAGCAAACTTGAGAAAAGTTCTAATTCGGTTCTACAATAAACACAATTTGGAGTCCTATAAAATAGTTGGATCAGAGTATTATCATATCACACCACCATACTCCTGAAGAAGACTCTCTCGTGTACTCATGGTATGAGTACCTAATGATTTTGCTGTGGGAATGTGAAGTAATGGGATAACAAACTTGTGAAAAGTTCTGTTTGGTTCTTTATAGACCACCAGTTGGAGTCCCATAAAACAGGCGGATCCGAGTATTATCATATCAGATTACCGTAATCCCAAAGAACATTGGATAATGTTCTCATGGTATGAGTACCAAGTCATATTACTGTAGGATTTGGACTAATGGGGTAGCAAACTTGTGAAAAGTGTCTATTCGGTTCTGTATAGACCACAATATGAAGTCCCATAAAACAGGCAGATCAAAGTACTATCATATCAGATTACGATCATCCCAACGAACCCTGTATGATGTTCTCATGGTATGAGTACCAAGTACTTTTACTGTAGGAATTTGAAGTAATGGGATAGCAATCTTGTGAGAAGTGTGAATTTGGTTCTATAATAAACACAATTTGGAGTACTATAAAACAGGCAGATCAGAGTATTATCATTTGAGGCCATGATAATCCTGAAGACCACTCACTCATGTACTCATGGTATGAGAACCAAGTGATTTTACTGTAGGAATTTGAAGTAATGGGATAGTAAACTTGTGCAAAGTGTGTATTCGGTTCTATAATAAAAACATTTTGGAGTCCCATGAAACAGGCAAATCAGAGTATTATCATATCAGATTACCATAATCCCAAATAACACTGTGTAATGTACTCATGCTATGAGTACCAAGTACTTTTAGTGTAGGAACTTTGAGTAATGGGGTAGCAAACTTGTGAAAAGTGTCTATTCGGTTCTGTATAGACCACAAATTGAAGTCCCATAAAACAGGCAAATCAGACTATTATCATATCAGATTACCACAGTCCCAAAGAACACTGCATAATGTTCTCATTGTATGAGTACCAATTGATTTTACTGTAGGAATTTGAAGTAATGGGATAGTATACTTGTGAAAATTGTATATTTGGTTCTGTATAGACGAAATTTGGAGTCTCATAAAAATGGCAAATCAGAGTATCCTATCAGATTACTGTAATCCCAAAGAACACTGAATAATGTACTCATGCTATGAGTACCAATTGATTTTGCTGTAGGAATTTGGAGTAATGGGATAGCAAAGTTGTGAAAAGTGTGAATTTGGTTCTATAATAAACACAATTTGGAGTCCTATAAAACAGGCAAATCAGAGTATTATCATATCAGATTACCATAATCCCAAATAACACTGTGTAATGTACTCATGCTATGAGTACCAAGTACTTTTAGTGTAGGAATTTGGTGTAATGGGGTAGCAAACTTGTGACAAGTGTCTATTCGGTTCTGTATAGACCACAAATTGAAGTCCCATAAAACAGGCAAATCAGACTATTATCATATCAGATTACCACAAGTCTCAAAGAACACTGCATAATGTTCTCATTGATATGAGTACCAACTTGATTTTACTGTAGGAATTTGAAGTAATGGGATAGTATACTTGTGAAAAGTGTCCATTTGGTTCTGTATAGACTAAACTTGGAGTCTCATAAAAATTGCAAAGGAGAGTATCGTATCACATTACTGTAATCCCAAAGAACACTGAATAATGTACGCATGCTATGAGTACCAATTGGTTTTGCTGTAGGAATTTGGAGTAATGGGATAGTAAATTTGTGAAAAGTGTGAATTCGGTTCCTTAATAAACACAATTTGGAGTCCTATAAAACAGGCAAATCAGAGTATTATCATATCAAATTACCATAATCCCAAAGAACACTGTACAGTGTACTCATGCTATGAGTTCCAAGTACTTTTACTGTCAGAATTTGGAGTAATGGGATAGCAAACTTGAGAAAAGTGCTAATTCGGTTCTACAATAAACACAATTTGGAGTCCTATAAAATAGTTGGATCAGAGTATTATCATATCACACCACCATACTCCTGAAGAAGACTCTCTCGTGTACTCATGGTATGAGTACCTAATGATTTTGCTGTGGGAATGTGAAGTAATGGGATAACAAACTTGTGAAAAGTTCTGTTTGGTTCTGTATAGACCACCAGTTGGAGTCCCATAAAACAGGCGGATCCGAGTATTATCATATCAGATTACCGTAATCCCAAAGAACATTGGATAATGTTCTCATGGTATGAGTACCAAGTCATATTACTGTAGGATTTGGACTAATGGGGTAGCAAACTTGTGAAAAGTGTCTATTCGGTTCTGTATAGACCACAAATTGAAGTCCCATAAAACAGGCAGATCAAAGTACTATCATATCAGATTACGATCATCCCAAAGAACCCTGTATGATGTTCTCATGGTATGAGTACCAAGTACTTTTACTGTAGGAATTTGAAGTAATGGGATAGCAAACTTGTGAGAAGTGTGAATTTGGTTCTATAATAAACACAATTTGGAGTACTATAAAACAGGCAGATCAGAGAATTATCATATCGGATTACCATAATCCCAAAGAACACTGTACAATGTACTCATGCTATGAGAACCAAGTACTTTTACTGTCAGAATTTGGAGTAATGGGATAGCAAAGTGTTGAAAAGTGTGAATTTGGTTCTATAATAAACACAATTTGGAGTCCTATAAAACAGGCAGATCAGAGTATTATCATATGAGGCCATGATAATCCTGAAGACCACTCACTCATGTACTCATGGTATGAGAACCAAGTGATTTTACTGTAGGAATTTGAAGTAATGGGATAGTAAACTTGTGAAAAGTGTGTATTCGGTTCTATAATAAAAACATTTTGGAGTCCCATGAAACAGGCAAATCAGAGTATTATCATATCAGATTACCATAATCCCAAATAACACTGTGTAATGTACTCATGCTATGAGTACCAAGTACTTTTAGTGTAGGAATTTGGAGTAATTGGGTAGCAAACTTGTGAAAAGTGTCTATTCGGTTCTGTATAGACCACAAATTGAAGTCCCATAAAACAGGCAAATCAGACTATTATCATATCAGATTACCACAGTCCCAAAGAACACTGCATAATGTTCTCATTGTATGAGTACCAATTGATTTTACTGTAGGAATTTGAAGTAATGGGATAGTATACTTGTGAAAATTGTATATTTGGTTCTGTATAGAGCAAATTTGGAGTCTCATAAAAATGGCAAATCAGAGTATCCTATCAGATTACTGTAATCCCAAAGAACACTGAATAATGTACTCATGCTATGAGTACCAATTGATTTTGCTGTAGGAATTTGGAGTAATGGGATAGCAAAGTTGTGAAAAGTGTGAATTTGGTTCTATAATAAACACAATTTGGAGTCCTATAAAACAGGCAAATCAGAGTATTATCATATCAGATTACCATAATCCCAAATAACACTGTGTAATGTACTCATGCTATGAGTACCAAGTACTTTTAGTGTAGGAATTTGGTGTAATGGGGTAGCAAACTTGTGAAAAGTGTCTATTCGGTTCTGTATAGACCACAAATTGAAGTCCCAATAAACAGGGAAATCAGAGTATTATCATATCAGATTACCACAGTCTCAAAGAACACTGTATAATGTTCTCATGATATGAGTACCAATTTATTTTACTGTAGGAATTTGAAGTAATGGGATAGTATACTTGTGAAAAGTGTCCATTTGGTTCTGTATAGACTAAACTTGGAGTCTCATAAAAATTGCAAATGAGAGTATCGTATCACATTACTGTAATCCCAAAGAACACTGAATAATGTACGCATGCTATGAGTACCAATTGGTTTTGCTGTAGGAATTTGGAGTAATGGGATAGTAAAGTTGTGAAAAGTGTGAATTCGGTTCCTTAATAAACACAATTTGGAGTCCCATAAAACAGGCAAATCAGAGTATTATCATATCAAATTACCATAATCCCAAAGAACACTGTACAATGTACTCATGCTATGAGTACCAAGTACTTTTACTGTCAGAATTTGGAGTAATGGGATAGCAAACTTGAGAAAAGTGCTAATTCGGTTCTACAATAAACACAATTTGGAGTCCTATAAAATAGTTGGATCAGAGTATTATCATATCACACCACCATACTCCTGAAGAAGACTCTCTCGTGTACTCATGGTATGAGTACCTAATGATTTTGCTGTGGGAATGTGAAGTAATGGGATAACAAACTTGTGAAAAGTTCTGTTTGGTTCTGTATAGACCACCAGTTGGAGTCCCATAAAACAGGCGGATCCGAGTATTATCATATCAGATTACCGTAATCCCAAAGAACATTGGATAATGTTCTCATGGTATGAGTACCAAGTCATATTACTGTAGGATTTGGACTAATGGGGTAGCAAACTTGTGAAAAGTGTCTATTCGGTTCTGTATAGACCACAAATTGAAGTCCCATAAAACAGGCAGGTCAAAGTACTATCATATCAGATTACGATCATCCCAAAGAACCCTGTATGATGTTCTCATGGTATGAGTACCAAGTACTTTTACTGTAGGAATTTGAAGTAATGGGATAGCAAACTTGTGAGAAGTGTGAATTTGGTTCTATAATAAACACAATTTGGAGTACTATAAAACAGGCAGATCAGAGAATTATCATATCGGATTACCATAATCCCAAAGAACACTGTACAATGTACTCATGCTATGAGAACCAAGTACTTTTACTGTCAGAATTTGGAGTAATGGGATAGCAAAGTGTTGAAAAGTGTGAATTTGGTTCTATAATAAACACAATTTGGAGTCCTATAAAACAGGCAGATCAGAGTATTATCATATGAGGCCATGATAATCCTGAAGACCACTCACTCATGTACTCATGGTATGAGAACCAAGTGATTTTACTGTAGGAATTTGAAGTAATGGGATAGTAAACTTGTGAAAAGTGTGTATTCGGTTCTATAATAAAAACATTTTGGAGTCCCATGAAACAGGCAAATCAGAGTATTCTCATATCGGATTACCAAGTCATATTACTGTAGGAATTTGAAGTAAGGGGATAGCAAACTTGTGAAATGTGTCTGTTCGGTTCTGTATAGACCACAATTTAGAGTCGCATAAAACAAGCAGATCAAAGTATTATCATATCAGGCCCCCATGCTCCTGAAGAGGACTCACTCATGTACTCATGGTATGAGAACCAAGTGATGTTACTGTAGGAATTTGAAGTAATGGGATAGTAAACTTGTGAAAAGTGTGTATTTGGTGCTGTATGGACGACAATTTGGAGTCCTATAAAACAGGCAGATCAGAGTATTGGTTATGTATAGACCAAATTTGGAGTCTCATAAAAATGGCAAATCAGAGTATCCTATCAGATTACTGTAATCCCAAAGAACACTGAATAATGTACTCATGCTATGAGTACCAATTGATTTTGCTGTAGGAATTTGGAGTAATGGGATAGCAAAGTTGTGAAAAGTGTGAATTTGGTTCTATAATAAACACAATTTGGAGTCCTATAAAACAGGAAGATCAGAGTATTATCATATCAGGCCATGATGCTCCTGAAGAACACTCACTCATGTACTCATGGTATGAGCACCAAGTGATTTTACTATAGGAATTTGAAGTAATGGGATAGTAAACTTGTGAAAAGTGTGAAATCGGTCCCATGAAACAGGCAAATCAGAGTATTATCATATCAGATTACAATAATCCCAAATAACACTGTGTATTGTACTCATGCTATGAGTACCAAGTACTTTTAGTGTAGCAATTTGGAGTAATGGGGTAGCAAACTTGTGAAAAGTGTCTTTTCGGTTCTGTATAGACCACAAATTGAAGTCCCAATAAACAGGGAAATCAGAGTATTATCCTATCAGATTACCACAATCCCAAAGAACACTGCATAATGTTCTCATGATATGAGTACCAATTTATTTTACTGTAGGAATTTGAAGTAATGCGATAGTATACTTGTGAAAAGTCTCTATTTGGTTCTGTATAGACTAAATTTGGAGTCTCATAAAAATGGCAAATGAGAGCATCGTATCAGATTACTGTAATCCCAAAGAACACTGAATAATGTACGCATGCTATGAGTACCAATTGGTTTTGCTGTAGGAATTTGGAGTAATGGGATAGCAAATTTGTGAAAAGTGTGAATTCGGTTCCTTAATAAACACAATTTGGAGTCCCATAAAACAGGCAAATCAGAGTATTATCATATCGGATTACCATAATCCCAAAGAACACTGTAAAATGTACTCATGCTATGAGTACCAAGTACTTTTACTGTCAGAATTTGGAGTAATGGGATATCAAACTTGTGAAAAGTGTGAATTTGGTTCTATAATATACACAATTTGGAGTCCTATAAAACAGGCAGATCACAGTATTATCATATCAGGCCATGATAATCCTGAAGAGCACTCACTCATGTACTCATAGTATGAGAACCAAGTGATTTTACTGTAGGAATTTGAAGTAATGGGATAGTAAACTTGTGAAAAGTGTGAATTCGGTTCTATAATAAAAACAATTTGGAGTCCCATGAAACAGGCAAATCAGAGTATTATCATATCAGATTACCATAATCCCAAAGAACACTGTACAATGTACTCATGCTATGAGTACCATGTACTTTTACTGTCAGAATTTAGAGTAATGGGATAGAAAACTTGAGAAAAGTGCTAATTCGGTTCTACAATAAATACAATTTGGAGTCCTATAAAACAGTTAGATCAGAGTAGTATCATATCACACCACCATTCTCCTGAAGAAGACTCTCTCGTGTACTCATGGTATGAGTACCTAATGATTTTGCTGTGGGAATGTGAAGTAATGGGATAACAAACTTGTGAAAAGTTCTGTTTGGTTCTGTATAGACCACCAGTTGGAGTCCCATAAAACAGGCGGATCCGAGTATTATCATATCAGATTACCGTAATCCCAAAGAACACTGGATAATGTTCTCATGGTATGAGTACCAAGTCATATTACTGTAGGAATTTGGAGTAAAAAGTGTGAATTTGGTTCTATAATAAACACAATTTGGAGTCCTATAAAAGAGGCAGATCAGAGTATTATCATATCAGGCCATTATACTCCTAAAGACCACTCACTCATGTGTACATTTGAATGTATTACTGAGATGTATCTTATTCTTTCTTCAGTATAGTTGGTCGCTGAGGTGGGCGGGTGGCCTCTACTCAAACCCCCAGCACTGTGGATCACTGGATGGTGATCTGCAGTGCTGGGGGCAAGGTATGTGAAATGATCCTTTTGGTTTAACTGTGTGAATACTTTTCTATGTTAAAATTGCCTCTAACACATTCGATCTGTTGGTTCCACATTTTAGAGATCACTCTGGGCTCCGGGCAGCATTTAACCTGGTGGAACATTATGTGTGGCGTCTTTTCTATCTGAATGCCTTGGCCAAGACCAGGCTGAGGTACTTTACCAGCCCCACTCACATCAACTGATACATCTGATAATAGTTTATAGCTGCTTCTTTTTATGTGTACATTTGAATGTATTACTGAGATGTATCTTATTCTTTCTTCATTATAGTTGGTCGCTGAGGTGGGCGGGTGGCCTCTACTCAAACCCCCAGCACTGTGGATCACTGCATGGTGATCTGCAGTGCTGGGGGCAAGGTATGTGAAATGATCCTTTTGGTTTAACTGTGTAGATACTTTTCTATGTTAAAATTGCCTCTAACACATTCGATCTGTTGCTTCCACATTTTTGAGATCACTCTGGGCTCCAGGCAGCATTTAACCTGGTGGAACATTCTGTGTGGCGTCTTTTCTATCTGAATGCCTTGGCCAAGACCAGGCTGAGGTACTTTACCAGCCCCACTCACATCAACTGATACGTCTGATAATAAATTATTGCTGTTCCTTTGTATGTGTACATTCGAATGTATTACTGAGATGTATCTTATTCTTTCTTCATTATAGTTGGTCGCTGAGGTGGGCGGGTGGCCTCTACTCAAACCCCCAGCACTGTGGATCACTGGATGGTGATCTGCAGTGCTGGGGGCAAGGTATGTGAAATGATCCTTTTGCTTTAACTGTGTGAATACTTTTCTATGTTAAAATTGCCTCTAACACATTCGATCTGTTGGTTCCACATTTTAGAGATCACTCTGGGCTCCGGGCAGCATTTAACCTGGTGGAACATTATGTGTGGCGTCTTTTCTATCTGAATGCCTTGGCCAAGACCAGGCTGAGGTACTTTACCAGCCCCACTCACATCAACTGATACGTCTGATAATAAATTATTGCTGTTCCTTTGTATGTGTACATTCGAATGTATTACTGAGATGTATCTTATTCTTGCTTCATTATAGTTGGTCGCTGAGGTGGGCGGGTGGCCTGTACTCAAACCCCCAGCACTGTGGATCACTGGATGGTGATCTGCAGTGCTGGGGGCAAGGTATGTGAAATGATCCTTTTGCTTTAACTGTGTGAATACTTTTCTATGTTAAAATTGCCTCTAACACATTCGATCTGTTGGTTCCACATTTTAGAGATCACTCTGGGCTCCGGGCAGCATTTAACCTGGTGGAACATTATGTGTGGCGTCTTTTCTATCTGAATGCCTTGGCCAAGACCAGGCTGAGGTACTTTACCAGCCCCACTCACATCAACTGATACAGTCTGATAATAAGTTATAGCTGCTTCTTTGTATGTGTACATTTGAATGTATTACTGAGATGTATCTTATTCTTTCTTCATTATAGTTGGTCGCTGAGGTGGGCGGGTGGCCTGTACTCAAACCCCCAGCACTGTGGATCACTGGATGGTGATCTGCAGTGCTGGGGGCAAGGTATGTGAAATGATCCTTTTGGTTTAACTGTGTAGATACTTTTCTATGTTAAAATTGCCTCTAACACATTCGATCTGTTGCTTCCACATTTTTGAGATCACTCTGGGCTCCGGGCAGCATTTAACCTGGTGGAACATTATGTGTGGCGTCTTTTCTATCTGAATGCCTTGGCCAAGACCAGGCTGAGGTACTTTACCAGCCCCACTCACATCAACTGATACGTCTGATAATAAATTATTGCTGTTCCTTTGTATGTGTACATTTGAATGTATTACTGAGATGTATCTTATTCTTTCTTCATTATAGTTGGTCGCTGAGGTGGGCGGGTGGCCTCTACTCAAACCCCCAGCACTGTGGATCACTGGATGGTGATCTGCAGTGCTGGGGGCAAGGTATGTGAAATGATCCTTTTGGTTTAACTGTGTAGATACTTTTCTATGTTAAAATTGCCTCTAACACATTCGATCTGTTGGTTCCACATTTTAGAGATCACTCTGGGCTCCGGGCAGCATTTAACCTGGTGGAACATTATGTGTGGCGTCTTTTCTATCTGAATGCCTTGGCCAAGACCAGGCTGAGGTACTTTACCAGCCCCACTCACATCAACTGATACGTGTGATAATAGTTTATAGCTGCTTCTTTTTATGTGTACATTTGAATGTATTACTGAGATGTATCTTATTCTTTCTTCATTATAGTTGGTCGCTGAGGTGGGCGGGTGGCCTCTACTCAAACCCCCAGCACTGTGGATCACTGGATGGTGATCTGCAGTGCTGGGGGCAAGGTATGTGAAATGATCCTTTTGGTTTAACTGTGTGAATACTTTTCTATGTTAAAATTGCCTCTAACACATTCGATCTGTTGGTTCCACATTTTTTGAGATCACTCTGGGCTCCAGGCAGCATTTAACCTGGTGGAACATTCTGTGTGGCGTCTTTTCTATCTGAATGCCTTGGCCAAGACCAGGCTGAGGTACTTTACCAGCCCCACTCACATCAACTGATACGTCTGATAATAAATTATTGCTGTTCCTTTGTATGTGTACATTTGAATGTATTACTGAGATGTATCTTATTCTTTCTTCATTATAGTTGGTCGCTGAGGTGGGCGGGTGGCCTCTACTCAAACCCCCAGCACTGTGGATCACTGGATGGTGATCTGCAGTGCTGGGGGCAAGGTATGTGAAATGATCCTTTTGGTTTAACTGTGTGAATACTTTTCTATGTTAAAATTGCCTCTAACACATTCGATCTGTTGCTTCCACATTTTAGAGATCACTCTGGGCTCCGGGCAGCATTTAACCTGGTGGAACATTATGTGTGGCGTCTTTTCTATCTGAATGCCTTGGCCAAGACCAGGCTGAGGTACTTTACCAGCCCCACTCACATCAACTGATACGTCTGATAATAGTTTATAGCTGCTTCTTTTTATGTGTACATTTGAATGTATTACTGAGATGTATCTTATTCTTTCTTCATTATAGTTGGTCGCTGAGGTGGGCGGGTGGCCTCTACTCAAACCCCCAGCACTGTGGATCACTGCATGGTTAGATACTATGACCAAATTCTTAGAGGATACTCTTCGATCTACGTTAGACAGTGTAGCTCCATTAAAAAGCAAAATAGTACGGCAGAAAAAACTCGCCCCGTGGTATAATGATCACACTCGAACTCTAAAACAGACAGCCAGGCAACTAGAGCGAAAATGGCGTCTGACTAAATTAGAAGTGTTCCAGTCCGCCTGGAAGGAGAGCCTTATAGACTATAGAAGAGCTCTTACTGCAGCACGTTCAGCCTATCTCTCCTCTCTCATAGAAAACAATAAGAACAATCCCAGATTACTATTTAGCACAATTTCTAAACTGACAGAGAACAAAAGAGTCACTGAACCCCAGATGCCATCAGCCTATAGCAGCAATGATTTTCTGAATTTCTTTAATGATAAAATTGAAAAAATTAGACAGACAATTCTGAACACACAGTTAAACTCCACAAACCTGGTGGCTTATAATTCCAGTCTAGACCCTGAGAATATTAGAGTCACTCCAGATAGGCTGGAATCGTTTACATTATTCCAAGAAAATGAACTAATCAAAATAGTCTCTTCTGCAAAACCATCGACCTGTATTCTGGACCCGATCCCTACAGGTCTACTCAAGGAAATCTTACCAGAAATAACTAAGCCTATTCTGTCAATAATAAACTCCTCTCTTAGCCTCGGATATATCCCAAAAACTTTTAAACTTGCAGTAATTAGACCGCTGATTAAGAAAGCTAACCTCGATCCCTGTGAACTATCAAATTATAGACCCATCTCAAATCTCCCCTTCATATCTAAGATCCTGGAAAAAGTGGTAGCAAAACAATTAAGCCCTTATTTGCATAGGAATAATCTACACGAAAAATTTCAGTCTGGTTTTAGGCCACATCATAGTACAGAAACAGCATTAGTAAAAATTATAAATGATCTTCTATTATTCACGGACCAAGGAAATGTGTCGTTGTTAGTCCTCCTTGACCTTAGTGCAGCATTCGACACAATAGACCACGCTATCCTACTAGATAGACTAGAAAACCTTGTAGGGGTAACAGGAACAGCTCTTTCCTGGTTCAGGTCCTACCTCACCGATCGATATCAGTTTGTTAATGTAAAGGGTGAATCATCTGTTCGTGCAAAAGTAATTTATGGTGTTCCACAAGGTTCTGTTTTAGGACCTATATTATTTACAATATATATGCTACCACTAGGCACCATTATCAGTAAACACGGCATAAATTTCCACTGTTATGCAGATGACATCCAGTTATATATATCAAGTAAACCGGATGATAAAATTAAACTTGCCAAGATTGAGGACTGTGTAAAAGACATAAAAGATTGGATGTCAAATAATTTTCTGTTACTTAACTCAGATAAAACAGAGGTCCTGCTTCTTGGTCCAAAATTAGCCAGACACAGACTGTCTAACTCAACACTAAAACTTAACAATCTCTCAGTTTCATCAAGCCTTTCTGTTAAAAATCTTGGTGTCATGATAGATGCTGATCTCTCCTTCGACACACATATATCTAATATCACTAGAACAGCTTTCCTGCATCTCCGCAATATCACTAAATTAAGAAATTCATTATCTCTACAGGATGCAGAAAAGCTAGTTCATGCATTTATTACTTCAAGGCTAGATTATTGTAATGCCCTGCTGTCTGGATGTCACAGCAAAAGCCTTAACAAGCTTCAGCTAGTCCAGAACGCTGCAGCCAGAATCCTCACAAGAACCAGAAAGTTTGACCATATTAGTCCAGTTTTATCAGCCCTGCACTGGTTACCAGTTAAATTTCGCATTGATTATAAAATTCTATTACTGACTTATAAAGCTCTAAACGGGCTCGCCCCTCAGTACCTGAGTGAGCTCCTCTCCTACTATGAACCATCACGCCTACTTAGATCACAAGGTGCTGGCTTACTACTGGTACCTAGAATAAATAAAGCTACATCAGGGGGGAGAGCTTTCTCATACAAAGCCCCCCAGCTCTGGAATAATCTTCCTGCCAATGTTTGGGAATCAGACACAGCCCCAATATTTAAGTCTAGGCTAAAAACTTATTTGTACAGTCAAGCATTTGGTGATTAGTCTTCCCTGTCAGGTCTAGACCTGCTGGAGTCTCTACTGCTCTGTTTTACTGTAATCTGTGGTCAGCCACTCTTTACAGTACTAACTCTGTTTTTTTTCTTCTCCTTTCTCTGCCGAGCTGATCAGCTGCCCATCCTGTGCGCCTGATGCTGTTGCCTCTACTGCCTTGATTGGTGCCGCTGCTCACCAGCCTTCTGGACCGGTTTGACCACCACTGAGCTTCTTGCTGTACAGCGCTGTGCAGTCCTCACCCTCAGATCTTTCTTTTCCCACTTTGTTCTATAATACTTCATACTAATAATGTTTGCTGTCCGGTGTCGACCATAGGAGGATGGGTTCCCCTTCTGAGTCTTGGTTCCTCTCAAGGTTTCTTCCTCTTTTAGGGAGTTTTTCCTTGCCACCGTCGCAGCTGGCTTGCTCATGGGGGCTCGTACCCGGATTTTCTTTCTTCTTTTCTCTTCTCTCTGTAATACTGATTGTTCTGTAAAGCTGCTTTGTGACAACACCTGTTGTAAAAAGCGCTATATAAATAAATTTTTCTTGCTTGCTTGCTTGCTTGCTTTAACTGTGTGAATACTTTTCTATGTTAAAATTGCCTCTAACACATTCGATCTGTTGCTTCCACATTTTAGAGATCACTCTGGGCTCCGGGCAGCATTTAACCTGGTGGAACATTATGTGTGGCGTCTTTTCTATCTGAATGCCTTGGCCAAGACCAGGCTGAGGTACTTTACCAGCCCCACTCACATCAACTGATACGTCTGATAATAGTTTATAGCTGCTTCTTTTTATGTGTACATTTGAATGTATTACTGAGATGTATCTTATTCTTTCTTCATTATAGTTGGTCGCTGAGGTGGGCGGGTGGCCTCTACTCAAACCCCCAGCACTGTGGATCACTGCATGGTGATCTGCAGTGCTGGGGGCAAGGTATGTGAAATGATCCTTTTGCTTTAACTGTGTGAATACTTTTCTATGTTAAAATTGCCTCTAACACATTCGATCTGTTGGTTCCACCATTTTTGAGATCACTCTGGGCTCCGGGCAGCATTTAACCTGGTGGAACATTCTGTGTGGCGTCTTTTCTATCTGAATGCCTTGGCCAAGACCAGGCTGAGGTACTTTACCAGCCCCACTCACATGAACTGATACGTCTGATAATAAATTATTGCTGTTCCTTTGTATGTGTACATTCGAATGTATTACTGAGATGTATCTTATTCTTGCTTCATTATAGTTGGTCGCTGAGGTGGGCGGGTGGCCTGTACTCAAACCCCCAGCACTGTGGATCACTGGATGGTGATCTGCAGTGCTGGGGGCAAGGTATGTGAAATGATCCTTTTGCTTTAACTGTGTGAATACTTTTCTATGTTAAAATTGCCTCTAACACATTCGATCTGTTGCTTCCACATTTTAGAGATCACTCTGGGCTCCGGGCAGCATTTAACCTGGTGGAACATTATGTGTGGCGTCTTTTCTATCTGAATGCCTTGGCCAAGACCAGGCTGAGGTACTTTACCAGCCCCACTCACATCAACTGATACGTCTGATAATAAATTATTGCTGTTCCTTTGTATGTGTACATTCGAATGTATTACTGAGATATATCTTATTCTTGCTTCATTATAGTTGGTCGCTGAGGTGGGCGGGTGGCCTGTACTCAAACCCCCAGCACTGTGGATCACTGGATGGTGATCTGCAGTGCTGGGGGCAAGGTATGTGAAATGATCCTTTTGCTTTAACTGTGTGAATACTTTTCTATGTTAAAATTGCCTCTAACACATTCGATCTGTTGCTTCCACATTTTAGAGATCACTCTGGGCTCCGGGCAGCATTTAACCTGGTGGAACATTCTGTGTGGCGTCTTTTCTATCTGAATGCCTTGGCCAAGACCAGGCTGAGGTACTTTACCAGCCCCACTCACATCAACTGATACATCTGATAATAGTTTATAGCTGCTTCTTTTTATGTGTACATTTGAATGTATTACTGAGATGTATCTTATTCTTTCTTCATTATAGTTGGTCGCTGAGGTGGGCGGGTGGCCTCTACTCAAACCCCCAGCACTGTGGATCACTGGATGGTGATCTGCAGTGCTGGGGGCAAGGTATGTGAAATGATCCTTTTGGTTTAACTGTGTGAATACTTTTCTATGTTAAAATTGCCTCTAACACATTCGATCTGTTGCTTCCACATTTTAGAGATCACTCTGGGCTCCAGGCAGCATTTAACCTGGTGGAACATTCTGTGTGGCGTCTTTTCTATCTGAATGCCTTGGCCAAGACCAGGCTGAGGTACTTTACCAGCCCCACTCACATGAACTGATACGTGTGATAATAAATTATTGCTGTTCCTTTGTATGTGTACATTTGAATGTATTACTGAGATGTATCTTATTCTTTCTTCATTATAGTTGGTCGCTGAGGTGGGCGGGTGGCCTCTACTCAAACCCCCAGCACTGTGGATCACTGGATGGTGATCTGCAGTGCTGGGGGCAAGGTATGTGAAATGATCCTTTTGCTTTAACTGTGTAGATACTTTTCTATGTTAAAATTGCCTCTAACACATTCGATCTGTTGGTTCCACATTTTAGAGATCACTCTGGGCTCCGGGCAGCATTTAACCTGGTGGAACATTATGTGTGGCGTCTTTTCTATCTGAATGCCTTGGCCAAGACCAGGCTGAGGTACTTTACCAGCCCCACTCACATCAACTGATACATCTGATAATAGTTTATAGCTGCTTCTTTTTATGTGTACATTTGAATGTATTACTGAGATGTATCTTATTCTTTCTTCATTATAGTTGGTCGCTGAGGTGGGCGGGTGGCTTGTCCTAAAAAAATGGCTTTTTTCATGGCTAACTGGAAAGCATAATGCTAGGCTAGCTCTCTAAAGGTGCTAGACTGTGTAACAGTCAGCAACCAAAGCCAAATGTTAGCAGCACAGAGAGCTGCTTTATGTTAGCCCGTAGATAATAACAGTAAATAATAACAACCACTTTGTTTAGGAATATTACTAAAATAAGCAAAATGTTGACAATAAGATGTGAGACACTGCTTGATTTTTCACAGTGTATGTTCTGTATAACCAGTTAGATGTGATTCTCACTTACAGCCTGTAACAGCCTGGCTTAAATGTCTACATCAATTTTTATAATGCATTGCAACATAAGTGAAGAAACGTTATAAGGTCATATACTGGTGCTTTATAAAGTGCTATGCATGTAATTATAACTAGAGCAATTATACAAGCGTTTGCCTTGTGCTGTGTGTTATTTATGCCATCAACACCTTGTAATTGCATTTTTAAAATGCATTATGAACACAGAATTCATAGGAAGTGTTATCAAAGCAACTTTATTTCTTGATTAAAAGTTAAAAGCCTCTTTGCCAAAAAATTTACTATTGTTCTCCAGCAGTTTTCCACTGAAAATCCGTTGCTCTGTTTCTAACATTTAGGGGTTTTATGTTTTCATTTCTTTAATCATGTCCATTTTGGTTGCCAACTAAAGCTTCACTTGCTGTGACTCTTTAACATATATGATCTCATCTACATATCAGTTTTCATAGGCTCTTTTGATTGGTTCTTTCCACCTGTTTGACCACCAGATCCTTGAATCCTGATGTTGTATATGCTTTGGGCAAAATGCCACACAGATATCTGTCTGCAGACGAGGACATGTTTAAATTCAAACCACCCCGTCCAATAATACATTTTGTTAATTTTCTAGTGAAAATAATTCAACACTAAACACTAAGCTAAACTCAGATGTGTAGAAATGTGTAATATTTAAGTGTGTTCTCTGTAGAGGATTAACTTCTTTTCACCTAGAAAATCAACAGAAGTAATTTAACGCAAGTCTGAGTCGATGCACAAATCAGGTAACATGTCACTCATGTCTGAGCTGCTGACTTGAGTCCCCATCTCTACTGAATTATTAAGAAAAGCTACAAATCTTCAGTAAAGCAATAATGAAGTAGATTTAACGGTTTATGTTTAATTAGCTTTGTTGATTAAGATCATTAGTCATAATTTAATCAGGCTTGTTTGTGTTTCCTTTTTTTTTTGGAGTGCTTTTTAGAGTCCTTCAGCCTGAAGGTCTACTTTAGTGATAAAAAGCTTGTTATTCCAAGCCTTATAAAACTGTAGGGAGTTACCTTTGTGCAATAATTGCAGCTAAACAACAAGAATAAAGTAAAATTCGCTATGAAAGACTCAAAAACTCGACTTGCACCCTAAAGTCTCAAGAACTGAATGAGAATCGAACCTGAGACCCCAGACTCAACTCTGACTTTCCCTGATCAATCCATGTGCTTTGTGCTTTAACCCTTCGTCGTTTTGGAACAAAAGAAAACTGAAACTGGAGACAGTAAAGTATATGCTTGAGAAATGCTTTAATTGAAATGAAAATAGCCGAGTGCTTCCTCTTTGGTTCTTTTGCAGACTAGCCTCTTGTGATAATGTAGCTGATCCAGGGCAGAAAGCCGGAAATTCTGGCATAAACATTTGGCCTTAATGTTGAATCACAGCGCCTCTCACCAAAAGAAACAATACCCGCTGCAACATTATTACACACCAGAGGACCCCCAGAGTCTCCCTGTTAACAACAACACAAATCATTGTATTACTTTGGTGTGTAGTTGTCAAAATGTATGTATTCCTTGATGTACATGTTGGGTCAGCCTGTATTTTTTCATACCTGACAAGATCCTCCAGGATAATGTGCACACACCATCCTTGTGGTTAATCTCCAATATTGACCACAACTGTGCCTGTCTATGATCGTGATTTTTGTCTCCATAAGACGGTTAGTCGGGGGATGAAAGGCTGCTGTGCCTCCCCAGCCAGCTACACTGCAGACCGTGTTGGCCGGGATGTCCTCATCTCTTTGAGGTAGGGTGATCCAGCTGATAGATGCAGACGGTGTGACTTTTGAACGCAACTGTCAGAAGATCATTGTTTGCTAAATTATCAAGAAGCTGGCAGAATGTGATAAATGTAAAGTCTCAGTCGTAACACTGTCTATGATTAATACACCTATAAGAATTGATGCACATATTCATAATATATTATGATGCATTTGTAGGTTGTAATGATATAAATCATTGTATCAATTCATAATGCATTATAAACATGGCTATGAATATTTATAAAAATGCATTACACGTCATAGCCATGTTTGTAATGCAGTATAACTTGAAAAAAACCTTTCTGGTACTGCAAAGATCCCTTTGGCTAAGGTACTGTACACCCATCAGGCATAACATTAAGACCATGTCTTCGTTCTACGCTCAATGTCCATTTTATCAACTTCACCTACTATACAGGTGCACTTTGTAGTCCTGTCGTCCATCTGTTTTTCTGAATACTTTGTAAGACCCCTTTTACCCTGTTCTTCAGTGGGCAGGACCCCCATGGACCCTCACAGAGCAGGTACTATTTGGGTATTCATTCTAAGCACTGCAGTGACACTGATGTGGTGGTGGTGGTATGTTAGTGTGTGTTGCGCTGGTATGAGTGGATCAGAGCAGTGCTGCTGGAGTTTTTAAACACTGTCCACTCTACTGGACACTTCTTCCTGGTTGGTGGACTACTCTCAGTCCAGCAGTGACACTGAGGTGTTTAAAAACTCCAGCAGCACTGCTGGGTCTGATCTGTTCCATCACCCAAATAGAACCTACTCTGTGAGGGTCCGTGGGGGTCCTGACCACTGAAAAACAGGGTGAAAGGGGTCTGACAAAGCATGCAGAGACACAGTTGGACTACAGTCTGTAATTGTAGAACTAGTAAGTGCACCTATATAGTAAGTGGAGCTGATTAAATAGACAATAAGCATAGAAACAATGAGGTGGTCATAATGTTATGCATGAGTCTCCATCCAATCTTAGGAATGACTGACCAGTATTTTTATTGATTTCAGCATAGCCATTTACCTTCAAAAGCATGATGTCGTAGTCTAGATTACGTAAATTAAACTGCTGATGGGGGTAGTAAGCCACCACTTCCATGGAGACGGAGCCTTCTGCACTGTTTGACACATCATGAGCACCCAGCACTGCTGTAAATCTTGGTCGGCTGTTTAGAGAAAAAATGCATATGTTGCATGTTATAGCAAATGTAACATTCTTTGAAACACTCATAAGTTTCCCCCATATTTATCCTCAACATTTAATTCCCATGAGAGTAGGAGATTCAACAAGTCTTGTTTCACAGACACGTGACTCCAAGTTGTTAATTGGTTGAAATTTGTCCAGACGACCATCTTTTTAAACAATGGCTGGAGAAAGTTAACAACCTAAACAATAATGAAGACATTTTACCCAGATTTCAATGAGAAAACACTTTGAATAAAAACTTACTTCATATAGCAGTGCGCAGCCGTCATGACGAATTGGTCAGATACAAGAAAGCCGCCACACATGTGTCGTCCACCCATCTGGAGGGAGACCATGTAGGGTCTGGAGTGAGGTTTAGCCTCGGTGCCATTTATTATACCAACTTTAACACTGGCTGAGAGAGAAAGAAGGCAGCGGGGTTATAATCATATTTTCTGTGTGTCTTTTTTGCTCCAAATTCTGCTCAGTGTGAACCAGTTATCACAACTTTCTGTTCTGTTCTAATTAATAATTAATATATCTGAAAACTGCATGCAAGAACTGAGGCGTACAACTAAACACAGTAATTAAAATAAAGCTTTCTTACCAGAGTGGCCCAGGTATGGTAGCACAGCAGCCAGCAGCATCAGAGAGATGAGAGCCATGATGATGTAGGGAGAGTATATGCTTTCCCTGAAGATGTTCTCCATTGCAACCAAGCTCTTATATAGAAATGAGGGGTGAAAAAAAATCTGTTCACCACATTACTTCGTGTGGTTTGACATGTCTTTTAAGTTGAAAAGAGAAGTTGGAATCTTACAGAACTCTGTGGCCAATGAACCAAGACATGGTTAAGTGGTTGAGAGTGTCCACTTGCAAAATCAAAAATGACTGGCCGGATTTGAATTGTTAATGCTTTGTAAATTTGTGTAATGATAACTTTATAATGCATGTCATTTCTACAGAATTGACGATGATGCTCTTTTTTGCTGTGGTTCATACCTATATAGTATCTATTTTCAATGCCGTAGCCATAAATTAGGGTTAATTTGAACTTACTGGGAATTTGAAGCTTCAGATATTCAAAAGACATGCCTGAAAAAGTAAGACCAGATATACCAGTAGAGTGGAGGATGCCCATTTCTAAACTAATATAAAATGTCAGCAACCCGAGTTAACCCCATGTGCCTGTTGGTGGGCCCAAAGTTTTATTACACACTTCTATTACCTAAGAATTACCTAACCAGTTTCTACTGAAGTCCCTGCATTTACTTAATAATAAGCTTAAGTATGTACTACTCCTAGGATTTTAAAGGGTTAAAGAAAACTGAAAAAAGTGCTCTAAGGTAAGATATAAATATAATGAAGAAAAAAAAACGCAAGAAAACCCACTTCCATGCCTACTGTGATAGTTTAGCTTCAGATGTTTCACAGCTTAGGTTTTTAAGGTTTCCATCTTTATGAACATACTCAACTGTCTGTTTTTATCTATGTTGTCTTTATCAGGGTTAGTACTGTATTTGTTAAGATTGGACTTAACCTTATTAATGTGTGCATCATTTTTTTCCATAGTGGTGATATGCCCAACACTGCAGTTAGGATACTGTCATGGTTGTGCTACATAGGCCTCATGAAACCTGTTGTGAAAAAAAAATCTGACAGCAGACCAGCCTAAGTTCTAACTCTACCTATTTATCCTGTTACACACACACACACACACACACACACACACACACACACACACACACACAAGTTTATGCAAAATAACTAAGAAATTTTCATTTTCTTCTTTCTTTAATATTATTTCTTATTTTTGGCTGATCAGGAAAGTTGGGCAGATTTCAGTTTGGCCAAATTTCAGGTTTGGGCCGGTTGCTGGTCACTTCTTATGCAAAAAGTCTAAACTCTTGCACAAGAGTGCTCAGACAAACTACACGCAGGGATGTGCGCAGACTTTGCTGAGGGGCACTTTTGGATAAGTGCACACTAGGATTTTAGCTCTTTATGTAATTATCATTATAGAAAAAAATAACTGTGTTAGTTTGTATGCAGATATGATTTTAATTATGCAAACAGCATGTACATTAAAGTCCATTTTTGTTGTTGTAAAAAACAAAAACAGACCTAATACAAATAAATGCCCTAAACAAACACAGTAAAAAATTAATATGCAGACACTTTATTGACTAATGGTTATAATAATAATAATAATAATAATAATAATACTTACAGATCTGTGACTTTAAGATCATTAAGTAAAATCACATTATACAAATGGAGCTAAAAGCTATAAAAACTCCACATCTCTCCCTGTGCATTTCAGGCTGCACAGTTAATGTAACCATGGCAACCAAACATCCCAAGGCAGGAGGCCTTTTTTTGTTTCTGTTTTTTTTTTCTTTCAATTTCTTTTTTAAAGTTTTTCATTTTCTGGCATGGGTCAGTGTAAGATACATAACTATATAACTGCACAGAGCTTTACAGTCGAAGCTGAAGTTATGTTTTCAGTCTCATTTAATGTTCCTTATTGAATGATGGATCAGTTAAATTCAGATACAGGACTATTTGAAGTGACATGGAAAAATTTAACACACTAACATCAGCCTTGGGAGATTAGCATTTCAAATTCAGTGCAAATTTGAGACAAGTAGCACAACAGTCAGCTCATTATTTCATTTTGCCTTTACAATGTATTAATTTTCATACGGGAATTATGTGAAGATGGACAACAGTGGCAAGAACTGCAAGAAAAAGAAGAGGCACCAAGATGACAAGAATGAAAAAGCACTTAAGGAGGATGAGGACATATCTAGGCAGATGGGCAGCAAGAAATGTGGACATTTATTTAGTTGAAGTGAGCAGGGGGACACATGCTGAGGTAAGCAACGTTTATTATGGGCAAGTCCATTGTCATAGAGCCAACACGGATTGATCGAGGGGGCAGACATGACAGACAAACCAGAATCAAACATACAAACAGTACAACCAGAACAGTTCAAACAACAGTACAAAGACCAGTGGCAAACACAGGGCTTAAATAATCAGGAGGGAACACAGGTGGAAACAATCAGGAGCAGAGTCACTAAACAAGGAGGCCGGACTAGAAAAAACACACACACATGGACTGGACTGGGAGGGGCCAATCATGACAGTAGGGAGGCCCATGGGGAACAGCAGACACAGGAACAGGAGGCCCACATGGAACAGACACAGGCGAGGGCGGGATGGGCGGAAACAAAGGAGCTGTAATGCCATGATGTCTGCGGGGGCAGGTGGGCCTGCAGCGACTGGTGGTGGGTCCGGAGGCGCAGGAGTGCTGCTGGGTGCAGTCGTGTGATCAGGCTTGACGCTGGGTGCGGCCATGGGATCAGGTTTGCCGCTGGGTGCAGCCACGGGATCAGGAATTCAGGCTGGGGACAGCTGCCCCAACCTGGAGCAACAAACAGAAACAGGCCTGACTGCATGTCTTTGGACTGTGGGAGGAAAGAGACGGGCTACAGTCTGTAATTGTAGAACTACAAAGTGCACCTATATAGTAAACAGAGCTGATAAAATGGACAAAGAGCACAGAAACAAGGAGGTGGTCATGTGGTCAAAATGTTACGCCTGATCAGTGTATGTCATTCCTGCGAAAGTGAACAGTCACTGGAGGCACATTCCTCCTATCATTCCATAGCAGTACTTTTTCTGATGCAGCAAACAGGCTGATCAGATAAACGTGTCAAACTAACATTTGTGAACATTCCGTTTTAAAAACTTGGTTGTTAAATAAAGGTCCTGATTTAGTTCCCAATTGTGAATCTCTCTGTCCCTGACTGGTCTCTCTGCTTCCTGTCTCATTATTTAAACCCTGTTTGTTAATCCCTTAAAATCCCAGGCTTATTACATGGTAAGGCTTATTATTCAGTAACTACAGGGACTTCGGTGCAAAGGGTTATAGAATTTTGGGCCTGCTGTCAGGTCCTGGCCATGTAAGGGTTGAATCACATACATTGCATTAACAGCCTCAGACACTGCACCAGCTCTGACTTTAAAGATTGCCCCAGTTCTAGCCTCAGACATTGCTCCAGTTCTAGCCTCAGACATTGCTCCAGTTCTAGCCTCAGACATTGCTCCAGTTCTAGCCTCAGACATTGCTTCAGTTCTAGCCTCAGAGGTTGCTTGATTTTAGCCTCAGAGATTGCTCTAGTACAGCTGCCAACAGAAGTCAGTACACACTAAAAGGCGCACTGGAAAATCACAAAACATTGACCAAATAACAACACATGCACTACAATCTTTAGGGGTGATTTAGTTCATGGTTCTATATAGAACTACAAACACTCAAAGAACCATTTTAATGCTCAAAAGGTTCTATGCATGGTGAAATGGTGCATCAGCTTGATTGTGCACTGTATATGATTCTATTTAGAACATATTTGTTCTACATAGCAGCAAAAAGGGTTCTTGTATTTTTACAAGCTTGACATTGTGACAATAGCAGGACCCTTTCTGGTACTATATAGAAGAAGCATCTTTTTCAGAAGTGCAAATTCTAATTTGTGAACAGGGGCATCACTCCAGATGTATAGATGACGGGCAGAGGTTTTATTGGGGTATAGTCCTCCATGAGCAATAGAAACAAAATCGCTTCAAATTATTGTTTCATTTTGAATTCTAATTTTTCTAATGTGACTGAAAGGTTCTGAAGTTAGAGAGAGGGTAGAGTTAGCGCTCTATAGATAAGCTCCAAATCCTAAATACTGTATGTTATTCAAAATCACAGACTATAGACTATAGACTATAACCTTTGTGATGAGGCAGCAGAACTCAGATGCATGCAAATCATAAAAAGAGAATTTTAATCTCAGATCAGGGAAGAGGCAAAATCGTAATAGGTAACCAATCCAAGAGTCGATGCACAGATCCAACAACACAGGTGACAGTACAAAGGGGCAAAGGCAAAGAGACAAAAACCAGGTAATCCAGGCGAAGGTCAATCATGACAAAAAGGCAGTCATAACAAAAATGCTCAGTACGAACTCAGGGATACAATACTTCACAATGAGACTAAACTAAGCCCGGGCTTAAATAATAAACTAAAAGATCACATGACATAACACAGGTGAGCCATATTAAAATTCAGGAGACTGTGAGCGCTGACAGGTGTGGGAGCATGTGTCAAAAGTCACATGATCCTCCGCAGACTCCTGGGAAATGGAGTCTGAATGGGACTCCAGTTATGGCAGCACAGTCACGTGATTGCCCAGAGTACACTGAAAACAGAGTTTGTTAGGGAGTTCGCCGGATGCATGATAATCTTAGACACAGAAGATCAATGTGACATCTCACAGCACAAATATTAACTTTTCTCAATTAAACTTTTCTCAAATGAGGACAGAGCATTTCTATGAAATTCAACTCAGTTTACTGATCCGAGCATCCTACTAATCTGGATCTAATCCAAAAAAATCCATTTTAACCTGAAAAATCCATTTTAATCTGAAAATAAATATGCCTGTATATTGTGTTTTCTACCACTGTATAAAAGATGTACAAGGTTTCCTTTACTGGGATCAATTCAGATCAGTAAACATTTATTAGTGACTATGTATATTGTAACAATAAAACACGACTGATAGGCGATATTCTGATATTCTCTTTCATGGGTTTTTCTGTTCAAAAAGGTAAATAAAAGTTACAAATATTCTTAGCTTTGTTTGATCAGATGCTTTAAATATCTTTCTTTACATAAATGCAACAAAAGCCACGTAAGTAGAGAAAATGATGAGAAAACAGCAGAAATCGCCACATTTAAATGGGCCCTAAGGGGTTAATGAATGCTTAAACAACTCTCACTCTCTTCTTCTTCTCTACGATCCACTGGGAAAAAGGAATAAATTACTCCCAGTATAAACTCAGTAGCACTTTATATAAAAAACGTCTATGTGAACCTATGAACACATTCATAACACACATAATCATACATACATACAGGCATCATAAACATGGCTATATATAGTTCTAACAATACATTACACTTGTTACGATCTGCCAGAGGGTAGGCAGCAACATAAAAGTGTCTCCCCCCAACTTCCCATTACCAACCCAGCACACCAGTCACACTCAAACACATATTTACTAGTCTCATGAGCTTTATTATAGATTGTGGAGGCTTAAGCTTCAGGAGTCTTAACAAAAAAAGAAAAAAGAACAATATACCTCCCCTATGAACTAACTTTCCTACTCCCTCAACAAAACCAAAGACAAGCCCAAAAGAAAACAAGGCTACAATCCTAAACACCTCGTACGGCTTCCAATCTAGAAGTCTGAGTCTTTTAACAAAAGGCCTCACATGCCACCACAGTGGACAGTTTAACACATCACAATAGACTAGCAAGTACAGAGAGGAGGCCCAACTACTCTGTGTTTGGAACTCTTGGTCTGGCTGTTCAGGCAGCAACATCAAGGGAAGAAGGAGGAGCGTTGAGAAAGGTGGTCACCAGGCTTATAAGCTCTTGCCCCAATCTCAGCACAGCCAATCAGTGCACACCCTTGCATCTCACACTTTACAGCCATGCTTATTATGCATCATGAATTGTTAACATAATGCATTATAAATAATGTTCATAGTAAGTAGTGTTCATAACACATTATAAGAGCTTGTAAGATGTATTTGTCAGCTCCAAGTGAGGTATGTTTAATACTAAAGTTCCCTCCAATATTAAGAGTCTTCAAGTTGATGGATTTACTGAAACACTGCAAAATACAAAATAAAGCACACAGCAAGCTTCAAATGTCAGATTTTTAAATAGTGGTGCCATTAGTAGTATTTTACCCAGTGTAATAAAGTCTCTGTGCCTGTGCTCCACAGTAACTTCATCTTGATGTTAGAGGGGAGTTTCAGAGGAGGGGTGTGTGTGTTTATTCTGTTTGGCTGCTGGAATTTTTCAGATGTTCAAACTGTGGCTCTCATGCACAAAATAATGGTACTTTATCAGTGAACGATCAGTAAATGTTAGCAAGCTGTGCATAATGTATTTGCTATTTGAATCTACTGAATGACAGAAAAGATCATGTTAGCTATGATAGTTATATTTTAAGAATACTCTGTGTGATCTTGTCTATCTCCGATCTATCCTGCAGAAGTGGTTGCCAACGCAAACCAAGACTTCTTTTATTATATTTCATTATTATATTATTTATATAAAATATAATATACAGTACTGTGCAAGGGTTTTAGGCATCTAAGACACATTATATATATATATATATATATATATATATATATATATATATATATATATATATATATATATATATATATATATATCTCCTTGGGAAGCCCAGTGTTATATGTAGTTAAAAAGCCGCTCCTGGTTCGACCATCAGTGCTTCAGTGAATTTTGCTCATGATGTAATTGATGATATTAACAAGTCTCTAAGGCAGCTGTGAAGGTGTCAAAGAAAAATATGGACCCAAGAAATTCTTGTTACTTTTTATTGTTTTTATGTTTACTTGAATTATGAATATGACTTTATTGTAATGTACATTGTGATAAACTCACTGCTGAGGTAAATTGTTTAAAAATTTGCTGAGATGCAAACTTTCGCACTGTAATCTAAGTATATACATATATATTAGATTTGTTATTATATTATATTTTGTTATTATTTAAAATTACATCACCATCTATTTGACTAGAAAGAAGTTACAGCCTCATATGACACATACCACACACCTTGGAACCACCGGTGGTCTCAAGGAGTTGAAAAGGGTTTTTTTTCAAAAGCATCATTTTTATATATAGTGTGAATCCATGGCTAACTGGAAAGCATAATGCTAGGCTAGCTGTCTACAGGTGCTAGACTGTGTAACAGTCAGCAACCAAAGCCAAACGTTAGCAGCACAGAGAGTTGCTTTATGTTAGCCTGTAGATAATAACAGTAAATAATAACAACCACTTTGTTTAGGAATATTACTAAAATAAGCAAAATGTTGACAATAAGATGTGAGACACTGCTTGATTTTTCACAGTGTATGTTCTGTATAACCAGTTAGATGTGATTCTCATTTACAGCCTGTAACAGCCTGGCTTAAATGTCTACATCATGTTTTATAATGCATTGCAACATAAGTGAAGAAACGTTATAAGGTCATATACTGGTGCTTTATAAAGTGCTATGCATGTAATTATAACTCATTGCTCTGTTTCTAACATTTAGGGTTTTTATGTTTTCGTTTCTTTAATCATGTCCATTTTGGCCGCCAACTAAAGCTTCACTTGCTGTGAGTTTTTAATATATATGATCTAATCTACATGTCAGTTTTCATAGGCTCTTTTGATTGGTTCTTTCCATCTGTTTGACCACCAGTTCCTTAGGATTAAATTAAAATTCGCTATCAAAGACTCAAAAACTCAACTTGCACCCTAGAGTCTCAAGAACTGACTGAGAATCAAACCTGAGACCCCAGACTCAAAGCCCAGTGACTTGAGACTCAATTCAGACTCAAAAGCCAATGATTCAAGGCTCGACCCTGACTCGAACCCCAAAGACTCGAAACTTGACTCACAGTTGAACCACAGAGACTTGAGACTCGACTCTGACTTGCATTTCCCTGATCAATCCATGTGCTTTGTGCTTTAACCCTTCGTCGTTTTGGAACAAAAGAAAACTGAAACTGGAGACAGTAAAGTATATGCTTGAGAAATGCTTTAATTGAAATGAAAATAGCCGAGTGCTTCCTCTTTGGTTCTTTTGCAGACTAGCCTCTTGCGATAATGGAGCTGATCCAGGGCAGAAAGCCGGAAATTCTGGCATAAACATTTGGCCTTAATGTTGAATCACAGCGCCTCTCACCAAAAGAAACAATACCTGCTGCAACATCATTACACACCAGAGGACCCCCAGAGTCTCCCTGTTAACAACAACACAAATCATTGTATTACTTTGGTGTGTAGTTGTCAAAATGTATGTATTCCTTGATGTACATGTTGGGTCAGCCTGTATTTTTTCATACCTGACAAGATCCTCCAGGATAATGTGCACACACCATCCTTGTGGTTAAACTCCAATATTGAGCACAAGTTTGCCTGTCTATGATCGTGATTTGTGTCTCCATAAGACGGTTAGTCGGGGGATGAAATGCTGCTGTGCTTCCCCAGCCAGCTACACTGCAGACTGTGTTGGCCGGGATGTCCTCATCTTTTTGAGGTAGGGTGATCCAGCTGATAGATGCAGACGGTGTGACTTTTGAACGCAACTGTCAGAAGATCATTGTTTGCTAAATTATCAAGAAGCTGGCAGAATGTGATAAATGTAAAGTCTCAGTCGTAACACTGTCTATGAATAATACACCTATAAGAATTGATGCACATATTCATAATATATTATGATGCATTTGTAGGTCATAATGATATAAATCATTGTATCAATTCATAATGCATTGTAAACATGGCTATGAATATTTATAAAAATGCATTACACTTCATAGCCATGTTTGTAATGTGTTATAGTCAGTGCACCTATATAGTAAGTGGATCGACAATAAGTGTAGAAACAATGAGGTGGTCATAATGTTATGCGTGAGTCTCCATCCAATCTTGGGAATGGCTGACCAGTATTTTTACGGATTTCAGCATAGCCATTTACCTTCAAAAGCATGATGTCATAGTCTGCAGTATATAAATTAAACTGCTGATGGGGGTAGTAAGCCTCCACTTCCATGCGGACGGAGCCTTCTGCGTTGTTTGACACATCATGAGCACCCAGCACTGCTGTAAATATTGGTCGGCTGTTTAGAGAAAAAATGCATATGTTGCATGTTATAGCAAATGTAACATTCTTTGAAACACTCATAAGTTTCCCCCATATTTATCCTCAACATTTAATTCCCATGAGAGTAGGAGATTCAACAAGTCTTGTTTCACAGACACGTGACTCCAAGTTGTTAATGGGTTGAAATTTGTCCAGACAACCATCTTTTTAAGTAATGGCTGGAGAAAGTTAACAACCTAAACAATAATGAAGACATTTTACCCAGATTTCAATGAGAAAACACTTTGAATAAAAACTTACTTCCTATAGCAGTGCGCAGCCGTCATGACGTATCGGTCAGATACAAGAAAGCCGCCACACATGTGTCGTCCACCCATCTGGAGGGAGACCATGTAGGGTCTGGAGTGAGGTTTAGCCTCGGTGCCATTTATTATACCAACTTTAACACTGGCTGAGAGAGAAAGAAGGCAGCGGGGTTATAATCATATTTTCTGTGTGTCTTTTTTGCTCCAAATTCTGCTCAGTGTGAACCAGTTATCACAACTTTCTGTTCTGTTCTAATTAATAATTAATATATCTGAAAACTGCATGCAAGAACTGAGGCGTACAACTAAACACAGTAATTAAAATAAAGCTTTCTTACCAGAGTGGCCCAGGTACGGTAGCACAGCAGCCAGCAGCATCAGAGAGATGAGAGCCATGATGATGTAGGGAGAGTATATGCTTTCCCTGAAGATGTTCTCTTTTGCAAACAAAATCTTATATAGAAATGAGGGGTGAAAAAAAATCTGTTCACCACATTGCTTCGTGTGGTTTGACATGTCTTTTAAGTTGAAAAGAGAAGTTGGAATCTTACTTCTGTCACCAGTGAACCAAGACATGGTTAAGTGGTTGAGAGTGTCCACTTGCAAAATCAAAAATGACTGACCAGATTTGAATTATTAATGCTTTGTACATTTGTGTAATGATAACTTTATAATGCGTGTCATTTCATTTACATGTTTCACAGTTTGGGTTTTTAACGTTTCCATCTTTATGCACATATTAAACTGTCCATTTTTATCTATGTTGTCTTTATTAGGGTTAGTCCTGTCCTTATTATGATTGGACTTAACCTGTGCTCTTATTAATGTGTGCATAATTTAGTTGTTTTTTCCATAGTGGTGATATGCCCAACACTGCAGTTAGGATACTGTCTTGGTTGTGCTGCATATGCCTCCTGAAACCTGTTGTAAAAAAAAAAAATCTGATCACCAAAAAAGGTACCAAGAAAAGGGCCCACCACATATTTGCACCTAGCAGCTGATGACTTGATCTGTGTCTGCTGACCAGTCACAATTTTTATTTCATCTGTTCATCTGATCAGTATTTTTGCCCTATCAGTAAAAACTGAACACAAATTAAGTATAAATTAAAACACCAAATGACCATACAGATGTTTTAGATAATGTTTTATCTCAGGGCCCGAGCAGCAGACCAACCCACCCTAAGTTCTAACTATCTATCCTGTTACACACACACACACGCACACATACACACACACACACACACACACACACACACACATACACACACACACACACACACATCATGGCCTTTATGCAAATTAACTTTAAGAAAATGTCATTTTCTTCTTTCTTTAATATTATCTCTTATTTATTACACTGAGATAACCAGTGCTTCTCGTGATGAGGTGAAAACTTTTTATCTTAAATTTGAAGGAATCATACAGTCAACATACTACATACTAATGCTAGCTATGTAGGTTAAGGTCAGCATTTCTCACCCCCCACCTGCTCGGATATGTCCTCATCCTTCTTAAATAGCTTTTTTCATTCTTGTCATCTTGGTGCCGCCTTTTTCTGCATTTCATGCCGTTTTTGTCTATAATTTCATTTACATATAAAAACTACATTGGTAAAGCCAAAAAAAGAGCTATGTAATTGCTAACTCTGTAGAGCCAGCACCAGGTTCACATCATTGTGTTGATATGCTAATCTCTCAAAACTGTTATTAGCTTCATATACTAATGTCAGTTTCACCTTCATTCATATTGGTAAAAATAAATATTGCTATTACAGCAAATTAGAGAACAGCTTGAATTCTCACCAATGAGAAACTAAATCTTACATGCTAAAATATACTTCCTAAAATTAAAAGTTGGAATTTTAAGATGTTATATTTGTTCATTTTGTTAAATAGTTTAACATGCCTGTCCAGTATTTCTTTTTTTTTTTACACTTGGTCATCACTTTTGACAGGTGACAACAGTTCATGTTTCATTTGCCACCTCTTTTATATGTTCTGCAATTACATCTTCTTATGTTCTCTGTTTAATTCTTGCTGCTTTTTTCCCCAAAACCTGCACTTTTTCCCTTAAAATCCATTGCTCTGTTGCTGAGAATGTTGTGTTTCTTTGACACATTATATCCTATTTGGCAGCAAAACAGCTTCACTTGCTGTGGATCTTTAATATGTATGATTTCATTTACATGTGAATGTCAACTGGCTCTTGCCTAGAATACAGGGAAAAATACCGCAGCATAAAAAAGACACTGGTGTGCTAATCAACACCACGGTGACTTTATATATAGCTTACTGTGCCACACATTTGCATGATTTTTATGAATCTGACCCAAAATGTGGCATTTTTTTGCACAGGTTATATTTTGTGTCTCTCTTTCCCACCACAGACACTGAGTGAACATGCTCAATCAGCCAAAGGAACAACTAGATGTGACGTGGCCAGTGATGTGGGGACACTGCACGGGGCTACAGCTGGCCATTAATGCTCACCAATAGCGTGTTGGCATCTGATGATTGACACCCGGAGTGGTGTCTCAGGATCTTTAGACAGTTTATACCTAGAACTTAGGAGACTAGATAGCATTACTCAAATACAGTGAGGTCCAAAAGTTTTAAACCACATAGAAAATATCATTTTTGTAATTTTGAAAATATAAAAGAAAGAAAAGCAAAAAAGTAAATAAACTAAAACAATATTCAAAATTCTGCACTGTTTATAGGTCACTACTCAAATTTAAGCAAATTTGTGACACTGACCATGCTAAGACCATTGTACAAAAAGGTCAGTTTTTTGTCATTTTTAGACATTTTTGATCTACTTATCAGAGGCTTTTGCACAAATTTATAGAGTCTACACCAAAAAAGTAAATTGTAAGAAAATTCAATTATGCCACACATTTTCATTGTTACATCAGACAGAAGATTTCAACATAAAATTGAACTGTTGATGGAGCAGAATTGAAACATTTCAGAGCAATTGATTGATTCCATTTAATTGAAATCATATTCTCCTTGGCTCAGCATAAACAATTATAATTTACTGTAATGCACTATCACTCATTTTGGCCCATTTAACATAAATCAGTGACTTAAGGACAACACATTCAATGTCTTTATTGTTGACATATTCTCCTTCTCCTCTCCTTGGATCACCACCTTATCGTGGTGGAGGGGTTTGCGTGCTTGAATGATCTTAGGAGCTATGTTGTCTGGAGCAAAAGCTCCTGGTAGGGTCTCCCATGGCAAACTGGTCCTAGGTGACAGGTCAGACAAAGTGTGATCCATAATAACCCCTATGAAGACACAAAAACAGGACTTGTGTACCCTGCCCGGAACAGGGTTACCGGGGCCCCACCCTGGAGCCAGGCCTGGGGGAGGGGCTCGCCAGCGAGCGTCTGGTGGCCGGGCATTTACTCATGGTGCCCGGCCGGGCCCAGCCCGAAGGAGTTACATGAGTCCCCCCTCCCATCGACCCACCACCAATGGGAGGGGCAGTAGTAGGGGTTCGGTGCGTTGTGGATCGGGCAGTGTCCGAAGGCGTGGGCCTTGGCGTTCTGATCCTCGGTTGCTGAAACTGGCTTTTGGAACTTGGAACGTTACCTCACTGGTGGGGAAGGAGCCTGAGTTGGTGCGCGAGGTTGAGAGATACCGGCTAGATATAGTCGGGCTCACCTCAACACACAGCTTGGGCTCTGGGTCCAATCTCCTTGAGAGGGGCTGGACTTTATTCTTTTCTGGAGTTGCCCATGGTGAGATGCGGCGGGCAGGTGTGGGCTTTCTCATAGCCCCTCGACTCGGTGCCTGTATGTTGGGGTTTTCTCCGGTGGACGAGAGGGTAGCTTCCCTACGCCTTCGGGTTGGGGAACGGGTCCTGACTGTTGTCTGTGCTTATGCACCGAACAGCAGTTCAGAGTACCCAGCCTTCTTAGAGTCCTTGGGAAGGGTGCTTGAAAGTGCTCCTCCTGGAGACTCTATTGTCCTACTGGGGGACTTCAACGCTCACGTGGGCAATGACAGTGAGACCTGGAGGGGTGTGATTGGGAGGAATGGCCTCTCTGATCTGAACCCGAGTGGTGTTCAGTTTTTGGACTTCTGCGCAAACCACAGTTTGTCCATCACGAACACCATGTTTGAACACAAGGATGTCCATAAGTGCACATGGCACCAGGACACCCTAGGCCGCAGTTCAATGATTGACTTTGTAGTCGTGTCATCGGACTTGCGGCCATGTGTTTTGGACACTCGGGTAAAGAGAGGAGCTGAGCTGTCAACTGATCACCACCTGGTGGTGAGTTGGATCAGGTGGTGGGGGAAGATGCCGGTCAGACCAGGCAAGCCCAAACGTATAGTGAGGGTTTGCTGGGAACGTCTAGCAGAAGAACCTGTCAGATTGATCTTCAACTCACACCTCCGTCAGAACTTTGACCAGATATCGGGGGAGGTGGGGGACATTGACTCAGAATGGGCCATGTTCCGTTCCTCCATTGCTGAAGCGGCTGACTGTAGCTGTGGCCGTAAGGTAGTTGGTGCCTGTCGGGGCGGTAATCCTCGAACCCGGTGGTGGACACCCCAGGTGAGAGATGCCGTCAAGCTGAAGAAGGAGTCCTACCGGGCATGGTTGGCCTGTGGGACACCAGAGGCAGCTGGCAGGTATCGACAGGCCAAGCGATCTGCGGCTTCAGTTGTCGCCAAGGCAAAAACCCGTGTATGGGAGGAGTTTGGTGAGGCCTTGGAAAGTGACTTTAAGTCGGCTCTGAAAAGATTCTGGCAAACCGTCAGGCGACTCAGAAGGGGAAAGCAGTGTGCCACTAGCACTGTATATAGTGGAGATGGTGTGCTGCTGACTTCGACTGAAGACGTCATTGGGCGGTGGAATCTGGATTGGCAGACTGGGGTGGTGGTGCCTCTTTTTAAAAAAGGGGACCGGAGGGTGTGTTCCAACTACAGGGGAATCACACTCCTCAGCCTCCCTGGCAAGGTCTATGCAGGGGTACTGGAGAAGAGAGTCCGGCTTATAGTCGAACCTCGGATCCAGGAGGAACAGTGCGGGTTCCGCCCTGGTCGTGGAACACTGGACCAACTCTTCACCCTCTCCAGGATTCTGGAGGGTTCATGGGAGTTTGCCCAACCAGTCCACATGTGCTTTGTGGATCTGGAGAAGGCATTCGACTGTGTTCCCCGGGGTATTCTGTGGGAGGTGCTTCGGGAGTACAGGGTACATGGCTCTTTGCTACGAGCCATTCAGGCCCTGTACAAACGAAGCTGGAGTTTGGTTCGCATAGCCGGCAGTAAGTCAGACTCGTTCCCAGTGAGAGTTGGACTCCGTCAGGGCTGCCCTTTGTCACCGATTCTATTCATAATTTTTATGGATAGAATTTCTAGGCGCAGTCAAGGGATGGAGGGTGTCCGGTTTGGTGACCTCAGGGTCACATCACTGCTGTTTGCAGATGATGTGGTCCTATTGGGGACATCAGGCCGCGAACTTCAGCTTTCGCTGGATCGGTTTGCAGCCGAGTGTGAAGCGGCTGGGATGAGAATCAGTACCTCTAAATCCGAGACCATGGTTCTCAGGCGGAAAAGGGTGGAGAGCCCTCTCTGGGTCGGGGATAGGCTCTTGCCTCAAGTGGAGGAGTTCAAGTATCTCGGGGTCTTGTTCACGAGTGATGGTACAAGGGAGCGGGAGATTGACAGGCGGATTGGTGCTGGGTCAGCAGTGATGCGGGCTCTTTACCGGTCTGTTGTGGTAAAGAAAGAGCTGAGCCATAAGGCAAGGCTCTTGATTTACCGGTCGATCTACGTTCCCACCCTCACCTATGGTCATGAGCTTTGGGTAATGACCGAAAGAATAAGATGGCGAATACAAGCGGCCGAAATGAGTTTCCTCCGCAGGGTGTCTGGACTCTCCCTTAGAGATAGGGTAAGAAGTTCAGTCATCCGGGAAGGACTCGGAGTAGAGCCGCTGCTTCTTCACGTCGAGAGGAGCCAGCTGAGGTGGTTCGGGCATCTGGTTAGGATGCCTCCTGGACGCCTCCCTTGGGAGGTGTCACAGGCGAGTCCACCTGGGAGGAGACCCCGGGGAAGACCCAGGACACGCTGGCGCGACTATATCGCCCAGCTGGCCTGGGAGCGCCTCGGAATCCCCCTTGGAGAGCTGGTGGAAGTGGCTGGGGAAAGGGAGGTCTGGGCTTCATTGCTTAGGATGCTGCCCCCGCGACCCGAACCCCGGACAAGCGGAAGATAATGGATGGATGGATGGATATTCTCCTTCTGTAAGCCCAACAACTGTTGGGTAATTTTTTGACTGTATGCCGGCTCGAGTGAACAGTGTCTTTAAAGTGAAAGAAAGGCAAATTAAATACTAAGAAATTCTGAAATCCATTACATATTTCAAATTGTTATGCTGATCATAGAATTTGTAATGAAAATCTTTCTAATACATTAGAAAAGGATTGAAAAATAAAAGCATTTTCACAAGTAGTCTCAGACTTTTGGACCCCACTGTTTATACATTTTTATAGTACATTTTTAGGAATTGATATTTTTTACTGTGAGTGGGATCAAATATGAGATTCAAAAATACAACAGTAAAGCCAGACTGTCATCTATTGCACATTGGAAAAAGACAAAACCTGTTCATCAGAATAAGATCCATAAGCAGGTCATAGTTTCATTTTGATATGCAAATGTGGAAAATGACCATATATGAGTTACCTTTTTAAATTCTTTTAGATCATGCTGACACGTGATAATAGATAGACTCTATTTCAAGTTTGAATAATTCCATAGCAAGATAAACAGATCAAAGAGGATAACAATCACACTATGGGAATTATATTGAAAGTTAGAGTTTATAGATCTCTAAATCATTCAAATTTAACTTGTATAGTCCATTCTTTAGGTTTAAGTGTACTGAACTTTGTGAGTAGCACCAATGACTGTATATATTTGTAAGGAAACCTGGTAAAATATGGTTAACGGTCACTATAGGCAAATTCACCTGATTTGTTTCAGAATTTTTTCTAATGCGGCAAAGATTTGATCAGATTCACAGATTAAATCAAGATTGTGACTATTTTGTTTTAACCAGGCTTTGCGCCCTAGCCTCAGAGGTTACTTCAGGTTTAGCCTCAGATGTTACTTTAGCTCTAGCCTCAAAGATTACTTCAGCTCTAGCCTCAAACATTGCTCCAGCTCTAGCCTCACAGATTTCTTTAGTTCTAGCAAAGGCCAGGCAAGGCAAGTTTATTCAAAGTGCTTTACGGATGAGGAAATACAGAGATAAATCTAATTAAAATTTTAAAAGATGGAGAAACGAAACGTGGGTTCTTCTAATGCTCTTGGTCAACTGCTTTCCTTCACTGTTAGAAATAAACGTACTATGATTCATTCATCAAGGTTCAAACAGTGTAGGTGTACCCTCAAAGGTACAACAGTGGTTTTAAGGTCCAATGTTGTACCTTACATGAGTTTTTCCTAGTGGAAAAGTATGTATTTGTACCTTTTCAAAACCAAATGTTTTAAAACACAACAATAGAATAAAAGGCATGGAGACCAGACAGGGTGTGTGGAGTCAGTACAGTTGAGAAAATATAATTTCAGTGGATTATGGTATAATTATGTTCCCTGACTAAAGGTACTGGGATGTACCCCTGAGGGTACCACCACAGTGACAAACGTGGTACTGCCCCAGTGACAGTGTTTTTTTCTGAGAATGTTTATGACCAGCATAGGTCCAGTTAGTTCCAGGTCTATCTGACTAGTTCCTAATGATTTCAGAGTTCTGTTCAGCTCATTTCACTGCAGCATATCAGATAAATGCTGCTCCTACACCAGTAAGCCATTAATACACCAGTAATAGCAGCTATGTATCCTGTAACATACAATAGGTATGGAAATAAAGTAATTGACAGTTCGTTATATTCTTTGTTTTTAGATTTCTCTTTACTACAACCCCATTTCCAAAAAAGTTAGGATGCTGTGCAAAATGTAAATAAAAACAAAATACAATGTGGTGCAAATCATTTAAATCCTATATTTCATTGAAAATAGTACAAAGACAACATATCAAAGTTTGAAACTGAGAAATGTAATTTTTTTTGTAAAGTATTTGCCCATTTTGAATTTGATGCCAACAACGTGTTCCAAAAAAGTTGGGACGGGGGCAAAAAAAGGTTGATAAAGTTGTGTAATGCTAAATAAAACACGAGGTGGTTGATTGGCAACATGTCAGTAACACGATTCATTATGAAAAAGCAAGGCTGAGTCCGAAGAAAAATGGGGAGGGGGTCACCACTCTGTGAAAGACTGCATGATCAAATAGTGCAACAATTCAATAATAACATTTGTCAGCATAAAATAGCAAAAAGGTTTTGCTTTTCATCGTCTATGGTACATACGGTACAGCATTAACAAAGGTGCTCAGAACAAAATTGACAAACTTATTAGGAAGGCTGGCTCTGTTGTAGGAGTCAAGCTGGACTCTGGACTGGAGGTTGTGGCAGAACAGAGGATGCTCAACAATCTGTTAGCCATCTTGGACAAGACCTCACACCTTCTGTATGCTACACTGGATAAACGGAGAAACACATTCAGTTGGTGTCTGTTGCAGCTGTGCTGTGTTAAAGAGCACTGTGTGAGATTTTTCCTACCCACTGCTATAAGGCTCTACAGCGAGTCACCTTACTGCAGAGACAGTACTGATCTCCTGCTGCCTGAACTGTGCTGAACCACATCACCGCATCTCCTCTATGAACAATACACACTGTGCAATATATCATAACAATTAATGTAATGACACTTTTCACTATGCACTTTACACTACAATATTGATGTAACTCAGAGCTTTTTGTGTCTATGTTTTTTTTTTTTACCTCATACCACTCTGTGCCTGCTGTCTTGTAAATACAAGAAATCTGTCTCATACAATGTGAAAATGTGTATATATACTTTTATTTTATTTCCCTTGTACTTTAACTTATGTGTAGATTTATTTCTATTTTTCTGCATAGTATATGTAAGGTTATGTGCAATCATATGTCTTGCTACGGAAACTGCAATTTCCTGCTGGAATCAATCAGTCGTTTGTTCATTTATATCTATCTAATTCTCTCTCTCTCTCTCTCTCCCTCTCTCTCTCTCTCTTTCTCTCTCTATCTATTTACATATTTATGTATCTATCTATCTACCTACCTACCTACCTTCCTACCTAATACCATCAAAGGAAAAATCTCTGTACGCAAGGGAAAAGGCCAAATACCAGTATTTGCTGACTATGATCTTTGGGCCCTCAGTTAAAAACATGTATGATTCTATAATGGAAATCACTGCATGAGCTCAGAAACACTTCTGAAAACCACTGTCTGTGTAAACAGTTTGTCCCCGCATCCACAAATAAAAGTTAAAACTCTAAAATGCCCAGAGGAAACCATATAGAAACAGGGTCCAGAAATGCTGCAACCTTCTCTAGGCCTGAGTTCATTCCATGGGGAAATGGAAATGTGTCCTGTGGTCTGACAAATCAAACTTTTAATTCTTTTTGGAAATCATGGATGCTGTGTCCTCCAGGCTAAAGACCACTCAGCTTGTCATCAGTGCACAGTTCAAAAGCCAGTATTCATGATGGTTTAGGACTGCTTTAGTGCACATGGCATGGGTGCACAAGGCACCATCTATGAAGGCACCATTAATGCTGAATGATATATACACATGTTTTGTCAACATATGCTGTCATCCAGATGACGTCTTTTTCAGAGAAGGCCTTGCTTATTTCAGTAAGACAATGTCAAACCACATTCTGCATGTATTACAACAGCACTGCTCCATATTAAAAGAGTCTGAGTGCTAAACTGACCTGCCTGCAGTCCCAACCTGTCACCCACTGATAACATTTGACTCATTAGGAAATTAAAATATAACAAAGGAGAGGTTACTTCAGCTCTAGCCTCATAGGTTACTTCACTTCAGCTCTAGCCTCATAGGTTACTTCACTTCAGCTCTAGCCTTAGAGGTTACTTCAGCTCTAGCCTCAGAGATTGCTCCAGCTTTAGCCTCAGACATTGTTGCAGCTCTAGTCTCACAGATTTCTTTAGTTCTAGGAAAGACCAAGCAAGGCACATTTATTCATATAGCATCTTTTATATGCTGCAGTCATTCAAAGTACTTTACAAATGAGAAAATACAGATAATTCAAAATATAATTGAAAAGAAATTTTGAATAGAAATAGAAATAGAACATGATTAAAGCATGATTAAAACAACAATTCTAAGATTCCTAATCCCTTTCATGTCCTTTTGAGGTTCTGACCATGCCATTAATCACTAATACTCTAAAAAGAGGTCCTTCAGACAACTGCAGCACTGGGCCAACACTGCCCATCACTGCACTGAGTTTTCCAATTCCATTTTGCAGTGTTACTTTTGGCCTACAGCAAATAAAAGAAAGGGCAATCAGCATTCACCCCTTTCAACTTACACCATGTTCAAAACTCTACAATATGAAAATGATATAATAAGAAAACTCAGCATCTAAAGTGCTCTGATACATATATTTTAACATTTCACTTGGTCACTTGTTCCCAGTTTGAGCACAGCTGGGACTCAGCTGATTCTACAAATAGGTAAATGCTGCCATCTGCCATGCACTTTGGCAATAGCAAATCAAGATGGGTCATATCACCTCTTCCCTACATTGTGTTGGTACTCAGAAACATGAAAAAGAAGGGGAGGTAATTTGGAAAATTGTTTACAGTTGGCTTATGGTAATATCTGTAGAACGTATTGTATGTATGTGTATTTCATGTATTTTATACTATCCTTGAGCCCTCATGCATACTGGTGCCCATTATGTGAGATTTCATGGAGGGATTCATACTACTGTAGAATTGCTACAGTAGTATAACAGGAGACAGTAACTAGTTTATTCAGGCAAACTAGTTTATTTGCCTACAGGCAAAACACTAAACTCTTTTAATGTTCTTAACTTTTGATGTGATAAAATCTGCATTGTTCCTCCTGAACCTCAAATTTTGCCCTGGCGTTGGAACAATGGACGAGCATTTCACCCTCTCACTGATTGTTGCGGGGGCATGTGACTTTGCCAACCCAGTATACATGTGTTTTGTGGACTTGGAGAAGGCTTACGACCATGTTCCCAGATATCTTGTCAGAGGTCCTCCGGGGCTACTACTCCAGGGCATTCAATCTCTGTACTCCTGGATTGAGAGCTGTGTTTATATACTCTGCATTAAGTCAGACTCTTTGAAATCTGCCAGGGTTGTGCCCTGTCTCCACTCCTGTCTGTTATTCACGGAGAGGTTGTCAAGGTGTAGCCAAGGTCAGGAGGGCATTATGTGTGGAGACCAAAGTGTTATGTTAAGTGTTAATGTTTCAAATCATCCATCTAATTTTAATACAAGATAAATACAACACAAATAAACATAACATGCAGCTTTTAAATGATTCCATTTATTGAAAATGAAGATATATTCAAAACCTATATCACCTATGTGACAAAGTAATTGCTTCCCTAAATCCCTAAAGTGTGGTTCACCATTTGTAGAACTGTCTTAATTCAGCTACATTGGAGGGTTTTCAAGAAACTGCCTGTTTAAGGTCTTGCCACAGCAGCTCAATGGGATTCAAGTCAAGACTTTGACTGAGCCATTCCAAAAATGTTATTTATTTTGAGCCATTCAGAGGTGGACTTGGTTGTGTGCTTCAGATCATTCTGGCAGTGTCCACAATGCCAGGAACAGGCTGGGCGGCGTCCACAACACCAGGAACAGCGTTGCTCTAACCTGGAAGAACAAACAGAAACAGGGCCCTCTCAGCTGCCCTCAAGGCTCACCTGAGCTATGGGAATCTCGCAGTGGTGCTTCAGAACGAGCCGAGTACCATAGAATGGGTTATCTGAATGTTCTTTCCATCTCACCTCGTCTTGCACTACAGGTCGCTCCGGATCCAAGGCACTTACCTGAGCTCTAGTCGTCATAATACCAGACGGGATTGTCCGTCGCCTTTTTTCAGTAATGAGACGCTTATGTACCCTCAGCGCCAGGGGATTTGCTGTCTCCAGTTTGGTGGCATTGGAACATGTCTAACTCGGGCTTGGAAACAGCCGGAGTTTCATCCCAACGGAACCATCACATACCAGAGTCTCGTTTTCTTGCTGCGTCCTTGGTCGGCTGGTCTTTCTGTAACGAGGAGCGATGTGGAGGCAGATGCTTGTGCAAAGACAAGCAAGATTTATTCGGGGCAAATCCATACTCAGGGCCAAGATGGTCCAGGTTCAGGTTCAGGTAGCCAACACGAAGAGATTGGGGTACAGACAGGATAACACAGGAATACAGACTAAACAAAAACAGAGACTAGAACAAATAACAGCGGCCAGAGGAGCAAACACCAAACAATATCAAACACTACCAAATGATACAAACACCTTAAACATATCAAACAAAAACCAGCACTAGACTAGGGAAAACACAGGGCTTAAATACAAGAGGGCTAACAAGGGATTAACAGGACACAGGTGGAAAACAGGTGGCAACAATCAGGGGCGGAGACTGAAAACAAGGGGGCTGGACTATGAAGATATCAAAACAAAGAAAGCACATAACAGGACTAAAAGGTACACAAAAGCACATGAGTGGGAGGGGCCAATCATGACAATTGTCAATGCAGCTTATAGCACTGGAGGCTAGTTTGCTGATTAAAGCTATTGCTTAGCAGCAATACTAACATATCAACTGTTTAGTGGAACTTTTTCTTTGTGAAATAAAAATAAACCTTCTTGCTTATCAATTGTGATGTGGTTATTTTACCCA